>NW_004524970.1:0-15301 GCF_000260255.1 Octodon degus | reverse complement strand
ATATTTCATTGATTGCAGCACTTCATTATATTTATTTATTTATTCATTTATTTGTGATACCAGGGATCAAACTTGGGATCTTGGGCTTGAAAAACAGTTACTTATGACACTGAGCTATTTCCCCAGCCCTCAGCACTTCATTTTAAGCTTGCTTTGCTAGAAATGTCTACAAGTTCAAGTTCATTAGAGTGGTAGAAAATTGTAATTCAAACTATTCTAATTCTGAAGCAAGCTTCACAAGTTCAAGCCAGCCTTGACAAATTAGTGAAAACCTATCTCAGAATTCATGACTAGAATTAAAGGAATTATAGATGTAGCTTCACAAACATTCATTACAATCACTAGCACTGCAACAACATTAAAAAAAATCCAATGATTTTTACCAGACATCAAAAGCTAATTGCCAGTAGTCATCTGATATAAAGGGTTTCAAATAGAAAAGAAGTATCCTGAAACTTGAAGAGCAAAGTTGGAGGGCTCATAATATTTGATATCAAAATTACAAAGATACTAATAAAAGTATTATGGTACTAAAATAAGATTATAAATCTAGACCAATAGAAAATAATGGAGATTCCAGAACTAATACATACAGCTATTGTCATAGAATTTTAACAATAAAGTCAAGATGACAATAGAAAAGAATAAGCTCTTGAAAAATAATACTGTAACTAATATCTGTCAACATGATATGTTATACTTTTGTGTGCTTATGTCAAACAGCAAAGACGTATAAATTGAGAATGGATAAATAATCTTAGTTTAATAGGTAACATCAGAAAGCTCTAAAAGAAAATACATGAGTAAATATTTGTGATCATGAATTTCAGTGAATTCTTAGAGATAGTCTCATGAAGATGAATCACAAAAAATTAGGCTTAATAAAAATTAAAGACTTCTGAGCATTAAACACTTATAGATATTGAAAACAATTTACAAACTAAAAATATTTTAGTTACTATATCAGATAAGTGATTTTTATCAAAAGCTTATCAATGACCCTTACAACTCAGTAATGAAAATACATAATGTAATTAATAAAGAGATAAATAGACTGTGCAGAAATTTGTTCAGAGATTGTGGACAAATGGTTAATAAGCACATAAGGTGTGCCACTTTATTATTCTGTAGGAAAATTAAATCAAAACCAAAGTGGGACAATACTTCAGAACTAGGAAGGTGACTGTGTTTCTCAATATTTTGTTGCTGCAGTGAAATACATGAATATGGGTGTTTATAATGAAAGAAAATTAATTTAACGCACAGTTTAAGACTAGATGGCCAAGATCACGAGTTCATCCTCTGATGAGCACTCTCTGGCTATAATATAACATGAAGGATGGCATTACAGTATGAACAGATGAAAGAGGCTGAGAAGTCCTTCCATTCATCTTTTTTCTTTACATGTGTGAAACAAAAAATGTTTACATTCTTTGTGTGGAGTTGCTACATAGACAAAATTTGTCTTAATTCCTTCTGTCACCTGCTTTCTCCTTCCTCTCTCTTCTCTCTCTCTCCATGTCTTGATCCCCTTCTTCTTTGAGAAAGGTCCACTTTTTCAAACAAACTGTTCTTTCAGGAACTAATCTATTGCTAATCTATCATAAAATATCATTTGGCCCTTGCTGAAGGTAAAGTTCCACTACCTAGTTTTCTTCACCTAGACCTTCCCTTTTAAAGGTTCACAACCTTCATGCTACCATTCCTGGAAGCAGACGACCAGAAAATGTACCTTTGGGAGACAAACCAAGAAGTTATAATATAAAAATAGTAAAATAATAAATATAAACAAGTATGTGGAGAAAAAGGATCATGCTATGCATGGTCATTTGGAATGTAGAGTGACTCTACTGCTGTGGGAAGTAGTTTAATTGTTCAAGTGAAAGTATAATGTACAATTGTCATCTACATCTATCACTTCTACAACATAAATATACCAAAAATAATGGAAAACAGTCCCACAACATTCCTTTTCATCTCCTGCCTTCATTCACCACCCCCTTCTTTTTGGACAGTCATCTATTCAAGAGACAGCATGACAGCAACTGGCATGTCATGATAAGCAGCACATATTCAGAAGACCAGAATGACAGGCACTCCAATCATGAACCTACTATTTCAAATTGCCATCTTCAGTGCCATTGCTTAGATCACAGGTGCTGCCATATATAGTTAGTCAGGGTGAGAATCATTCCATTTAACTGTTTGAATCAAAAATCTTCTGAAGATTCTCAGAATCATTGCCTTACCCATATTCTCCATATAACTGTAGGGCTTGCCCTGTCATGTTTCCTGGCTTTTCTCCTTACTCTCTCTTCATTGTCTAGTCCTCATGTTCTTGCTTTCCTTTTAATTGTATTATACATTTCTATTTGTATTTCTTCTTTTGAGTCCTTATACTAGGGAAACTATACTATATTTACACGTGTGTCTGCTTTATTTCATTTATGAGCATATCTTCAAGTGGCATCCAATGTTGTATATGGTTAGATTTCTGGACTTATGTGTAAACATAAAAATTATACAAAAGCCATGATGTTATGTTGAGCTGTAGGGGACTCAGGCCAACAATTTCTGACATTGCCAGTCAAGTGGAAGACCCAATACTATTGTGGATTATTGGACTCTTTTAGAATATTTTTTCTGAGTTAACACACCTATAATATTCAAATGATGGAAATAAACAAAAAGAGGATATATAAATGAATGTCCATTTTGTATCTGTGTATTCAGAATGGTTAGTATAGATATATAGTTGCATTCTCTTAATGAATAGAGGGATTTGTTCTAATAGTGTTTGTAAATAGTGTATCATGTCTGCATCTTGTAAAGCAAATAACCACTATGAAGAATGTATGCAATGTGTTATAGAAACTGTCCTACCAATTTGATTTGAAACTCTCTCATTGCTATATGTCTCTCAATAAAATTAGGGGAAAAACAAAACAAAACAACAACAAAAAAAAAAGAATTGAAAACACATATGTAAAGACACACAAAATTTCATAGCACTATTCAGAACAGCTAAGTGGTAGAAATAACCCAAATGTCCATCACTGCATGGGTTGATAGACTGAAATACCGCTGTACTGAAATCTTGTTTAATTACAAAATGGAATGAAGTATAGACACATGATAAATTAAATGTATCTTGAGAAAATTGTTATAAGTGAAAGAAGCAAGACTGTGCAGGTTATGCACTATGTTTCCACTAATACGTAATATCTAGAGTTAATGTATTCATATATTAAAAATAAAACGCAGAGCTTGTTGGCGATTTGCGGTTAGATGAGAAAGGAGAGTGTCTTTAGTAAGTATGATTATTTCTTTCAAGGAGATGAAAATGTTTTGCAGCTAGATAGAGGAAAGGTTTTAAAAACATCATAGCTATACTAAATACCACTGTATACTTCAAAAATTTTTGTATTTTAGTACAGGGTCTACAGAGTCTCACTACAGAGATCAAACTCCTAGTGATTGTCTTGTTTTCAAACTCCCAAGCTCTGGGATAACCGGTGTGCACCACCATTCCCAGTCTCAGGTGCTGTCTCAGTGTGCCCCATGGTCTGGTGGCATGGCATGCTGGATAAAATATATATTTTGTAATCTATCATCTTAATAAAAATGTAAAGTCAATAACAAATAATTTTTTAGACAAATAATGATGAAATTTGTTTTCAGTAGATGTATCTTGAAAGGAAGTTTTAATTTTTTTTTCAAAAAAACAAAAACAGATATAAACACTACCCCTTGAAAGGAAAAATATTACAGAATTCATACATGAAATTAAAATATTTTTATTATTATAAATCTTACAGGAAAGTGTTTAATTACACATACAATATGTTGAATGATTATAGCTTGTGAATAAGGAAAAAAAGTAAAATTAATACTGTAAGATATAGGAGGGAACCATTGGAGGCAGCATATACACATTATCCATGATCTAGTAGAGTGTTACTTGGAAATACATTTAATTCTTCTGAAATACATATATATATTGTTATTGTAGTCAGAGTTTGCAAGGGAATTTATTTCACACAGGACACAATTTACAGGATTATTTTATGATATTCACTCAAAGAGTCAAATGCAAATAATGCCAGAAATCTGTCCATACCCTAGAGACCCAAAGAATCCAGATGAGGGCCTGGATCACAAGACAGTGTCCTGCAATAGTCCAGCTAGAGGTCTAGAACCCATACAGTGCATGAAGTCTGTACCAATGATATGCCCTTGGAAGACACGAATGCCAGCAGTGGAAGCTAGAAAGTCTCTGCCAATGGGATGAAGGATTTGTGCAACCAGACTGAATGATCCACATTGGATCCAAAAAGCCATGCTCAAGATTTTTTTTCCAAAATTTTATTGATAAACAGATAGCAATGAAACAGTTTCAAATCAAATCGGAAGTACAGTTTCAGCTAATAACACACTGCATATATTCTTCTTAGTGGTTAATTGCTGTACAAGATGCGGACTTGAGATCCTATTTACAAACACCATTAGAACAAATCATTCTATTCATTAAGAGAATGCAACTATATATCTACCCTAATCACTTTGAATACACAGATACAAAATGGACATTCATTGGTATACCCCATTTTTTCTAAGTTCGGTTATTGAATATTATAGTTGTGTAAACTCAGCAAAATATTGTAAAAGAGTCCAGTAGTCCATAATAGCATTGGGTCTTCTGTTTAACTGGCAATGTCAGAAATTATTGACCTGAGTCCCCCACAGCTCAACCTAACAACATGGCTTTACTTCCTATATTTTGTCTTCATACTTTTCTACTGTATGGTTAAGACCAAGGTAAAGCAGGACCTGTGCAACAAGAGTTGTAGCTTTTTGGTCTGAGAAGGTAAGTGAAATGCCCTCATGATTTATCCTGAGATCCTGTACCTCAGATTGTAGAACTGACCAGATTTCTCCCAAAAAGTACTGCCGCCTCAGTGAAAGCATAGACTTGAGCTCCTCTAAGGATGACAGCTGCTGAGTTTATATGAGGAATACCAGTGCTATACAAACTTCTCTAGGAGAATCAACAGCGTTGCATCTCCTCCTCTAGTTTTCCCAATAGGCAACATTCCTAAACTGAGCCTAATACACTCCAAACCATACCGACGTTGTTCATCAGGGGTTAAAAATTGATCATTAATTAACCCATTACAACTGCAAACACTACCATGTAAGGTTGAGGGTTTACTGTACCTTGGCCTCAGTGCCTAGTTTTTTTTGCACCATCTAGACATACCATTTCCCTTCTTTATTAGGAACAATCAATGAGGTAAACAGCGCCTTTATTTATTTATTTACTTACTTTGTCTTTTGTTTTGATGGTACAAGGGATTGAACTCAGGACCTTTCACTTAAAGGCAGGTGTGGAATTTTTCAGATATAACAACATTTCAGCATTAAAATAAATTTCATATTTTGGAGCATTTCAGATTTTGCATTTTTTGGATTACACATATTAAACATACATAAGACAGTTATACTCTTATGAACTTTGCTGGATGCTAATTTGTATTTGAACATAAAATTAAATGTATAACATCCATAAGTTTTGTAAATTTAGAAATCTGCATTGTATTATAATATATTTTCTAAAAGTTCTCTGCTATATTTTTATATGTAAATCAAAGTATAATTATGTTAAAATTATAGCACTTTTTTGTACTCCTATTGGGTTCATTTAGGTCTTTGTTTAGCTAACACTTTATTGAATTTCACCTATTAAAATCCCCTATTTGGAGTGTAAACATATTTTGGCTTTGTAATTTACATTCTTCATACATTTTTAGAATATATATATCAGAGAACTTAAAAGTCATCTTAGTTACTTCTCTCATTGCAGAAACAAATTTAAAACAAGAATAGTTTACTTTGGCTTCAAGTTTGCAGATGTTTTAGTTCCTAGGCAGCCAATTCCAAGGCAGAGTGGCATGGCAGAGAGACATCACAGAGGAAAAACAGGCAACATCAAAGAAATTAAGAGACAGAAGAAGCAGGCAGCAGTACCAGCAGCAGCAACAAACATAATCATGCTTTCACTTTTATTCCATTTAAGATACAAAGTTCTTCAATGATGCAACCCACAACTAAGGGGGGCTTCTTTCTTCAATTAGTCTATTCAGCCTCACTCAGTACTCTGCTGGTTCCAATCACTGGAATAATTTAATACTACACATACTTATTCTCAGTGTCACATACCCTAGGTCCAGCCATCTCAGCAAAGCCACACTGTAGGTTCATGTGGGTTTGAGGGAACTTCTATATACAAGTGATAATAAAGATAGTTATACCTTTCTAGTTATTTGAATTTTATCATCAGCTATCTTGTAATCAGTACTGTTTCCTGCTATTAACACACTATTCCCAGAAATCAGTATAGCCACACATGTTTATTTTGTTTTCATCATATACCTTTACTATGATTTCATTTAAATGTTTTTCATTATATTTAAAAATTGTCTGTAAAGCAGCATACAGTTGGAGTTTTATCCAGTCTAAGAACATTTGTCTCCTTAAATTACATGCAATTACTAATATGTTTATTGTTACTTGTAATAGAAAACTTTCCTTTTTGTTTCATATTTTCTGTTCCATTTTGCATTTAATCAATTTATTTTAGGAATCAATATTTAAGGCCTCCATCTTATCTTTCATTAGATTGCTAGTTTTATCACTTTTAATGGTTATGCTAGAGATTATAAAGGACCTTGTAGATTTATTAATGATAACATAAATTTTAATTTCAACACTTCATAAATGATAAAAGTATCTTGGAATACTTAAAATTAATTTAGTTTCCCTAGATTTAGGTGTAATTTTTCTCAATGTTAATTATGTATTTACCTAAATCCTATATACTATTAATATTTTGGTTTTGTATATTTAATATGATTATAAAATAATATTTATAATGATTCAGTAGCATATTTATCCTTTTTGTGACTGCTTATTGTTTTACTCCTATGCTTTCAGCTGGTGTCATTTATAATTGGATCTGGTTCATGATGGTCCCTTAGAATTGCTTTCATTTAAAGATTACTAAAGAGATTCTTCAAAGTATATTTCCCTTTGACCTAAACATCTTTGTTTCATCTTTATGTTAAGATAATAGTTCCATTGAATTTATAGTTCTGATTTGTCAGTTACACATAAGTATCAATTTTTCTTGTAAAGTTATCCTATAAATTTGAATTTTTCTGAGGAGAAATTATCTTTAAACCTTCTCTTTTGGATTCTCAAGAAGAATAGAGATCATGGTCAAATAGCAGGTAGAAAAAGATACTCCCTGAGAGTGTGTGGAAGAGCTTCCGCACTCCTTAGGTCCTCTGGACCCCTCCAGCCCAGTCAAAGCCCGAGGTGTAAAGGTGACCTTCAGCCCTGCTCTTGGAACACCTCTTAACCAATCCAGAACCAGTCCAGGCCCAGCGTGTGAATAAGAAATTCCACTGTGCTCTCTGGACCCCTCAAGAAACAACCCAAGCCCAGGCCCTGCCAGGGTGTGGGAGAACTTCCACACTGCTATTTGCCTTCTGGATCCCTCTGGACATAGCCCAGGACAACTTGTGAATGAATCCTTCTGTCCTTCTCTCTGGAAACCTCCAGACCCAGCTTAGGACTGGCATACAGGCCTGGGGTGAAACTCTGCAGGTAAAGTCCCTAAGGAGAAGCTATGGGCCAGAACCACACAGCTAATCCAGGAGCAAAACAACTTGCCAGAAGGACACAGAAGATTCACTTCCTAGGGCTGCAGTTAGGAGAAGCTGAACAAAGCAACCAAAGCCAAGCCAGGTACAACTGGATGAATGAAAACTTCATAGATCTGCAACCAAATTTCAGTAGGTGCTATGGTATTAAGTGTACCAAAGCTGTACACCAAAGGTCAGAGGACAGTGCTATACAAAATGACAAAGAGAAGGAGCAAAATGCAATCTCAGACCCTGAGCCCACCCAGAACAAATGCAGAAGGCAATAGCACAGAAGAAATTTGGAATCACACAGCTGAAATGTCTGAATTAATAGCATCTGAAGTAAAGAAACAACTACAGAAAGGTATAGAGGAACTCAGATCAAAAATAATCTCTGAAATAAATAAGAAATCTCTGAATTAACAGCGTCTGAAGTAAAGAAAGAAATGCAGAAACTTATAGAGGAAATCATATCAGAAATAATCTCTGAACTAAAAAAATAAAGGGTAACTATAATGAAGAAATTAATAACTGCTTCTCAGGAAGACACTGATAAAAAACACAGGAGATTAGAAAATTGGAATCCTTCAATGACCAACATAGAAAGAAATAGATCTCATGAAGCAGAGTGAAAGAGATATAGAGGAACTTAAAATTTCAATTATAAGCTTGCAGGGGCTGGGGAGATGGCTCAGTGGAATAAGTGCTTCCCTGGCAAGCACAAGGGCCTGAGTTCAATCCCCGGTTCTGACAAAAAAAGGAATGTTCTTGGGCTGGTGAGATGGCTCAGTGGTCTAAAGCACCTACTTAGAACAAGCTTAGCAAAGCACAGGGACGGCGGTTCAATCCCCCAGCACCACATGCCAGCCAGCCCCGCCCCTGGTGGGCTGAGCTGGCGACACACACACATACAAACACACACACACACACACACACACACACACACAAATACATAAATAAAATTTTAAAAAATTATAAGCTTGCAAAACTCAGTGAAAGTGAAGATAGACATTCAGATTGTGAAGATGCCATTTCAGATAGTGAAAAGATAATAAAAGATCTCTTAAAAATAACTACGATGAAGGAAAACATAAATCATCACCTACAAAATGATACAAATAGGAACGAGAGACTAACAGGCATCAATGAGAAAGGAGTCAATAAAAATAATATAAAAAGAATATGGGCAGAAATAAGCGCAGAAAACTACCCAAATATGAGGAAACAATCTTCAGTAACAGAAGCATACAAAACTCCAAATAAAACCAATCCAATTGAAAACACACGGAGACATATAATAGTTAAATCCCAGAAATCCACACAAGAACAATATACTGAAAGATGCTAGAGAAAAGAAGCAGATAAAATTTCAAGGAAAACAAATGAGAATAACTGAAGATTTCTTTTTCACATACCATGAAGTCAAGAAGAGCATGGAGCAGAGTACTTCAAGTCCTCTATGGAAACGAATTCCACCCCAGACTACTATACCCTGAAAAACTTTCTTTCAAGATTGGCGTTCTCCATGGATCATCATGTTCTCCATGGAACTCTATGTCCTACATGGAAGTGAAATACTTCCACGACAAAAAGAACTAAAGAATTTCATGACAACAAAGCAAACCCTACACTGACTACTAACAGATGATACAAAGGGACTAAACAGATCAAAAATACCCAAATGAGAACGGAAGAACCCATTAATAGGGCAAAAAATTAAACACAGGAAAAAAGGAGTAAACAGCAGCAGGTAAATAACATGTCAATCATAAGTGAATGTATCTCAATTTTAACCATCAAGGTAAATGAACTGAATTCACCAATTAAAAGAAAAAATATTGGCACAGTGGATTAGGAAACAAAATCCAACAATATGCTGAATACAAGAAACACAATTAACTCATAAAGAAAATCATAGGCTAAAAGTCAAAGAATGGAAAACAATAATTCACGACTCAGGACATCCCCAAAAAAGCATGGGTACCAATGCTCTTTTAAGAGAGTCTCAATTTCTAACAAATAATGACCAAACAAAATAACGAAAACCACGATATACTGGTAAGGGGAAAAATTAAAGAGGAATAGGTAACACTCATAAATATGTACACACCAAACACAGTAGCACACAAATATATAAGACAAATCTTAATAAACATGAAAAATCTAATATCCAATACCACAATGTTAACAGGCGACCTTAACACCCCCTTATCCCAAAAAGATAGGTAAAGTAGAAAAAAGTTAGCAAAGTAGCAGAACTGAACTAGAGCTTGGAACAAATAGACTTAGTGGATGTATGTAGAGTGTTCCACCCAAGCACAGTTGAATACACATTTTTTTCAGCTGCACACGGGTCATTTTCTAAAATGGACCACATACTAGTCCATAGGTCATGCTTAAGTATACGTAGGAAAACAGAAATTATCCCATGCATATGATCTGACCACAGTGCAAAGAAACTGGAAATAAACCAAACCAAAACAAACAAACACACACAAAAAAACAGAAAAAAAAAAAAAACAGAAAAACACCATAAGTACATGGAATTAAAGAGCACCCTACTCAGCAACAAATGGGTAACAATTAAAATTAAACAAGAAATTCTACAATATCTACAATTCAATGAAAATTCAAGAAAAACTTATTGGAACTTATGGGATGCAATTAAGGCAGTTCTTAGAGGGAAATGTATAGCTGTGTACTCACAAATTAGGAAAAGAAGAGGATAACAAACAAACACCCTAATGGTGCACCTACAGCCTCTGGAAAAGGAAGAGCATACCAAATTGCAACCCCCAAAACAGGAAGAAAACATAAAGATTAGATCAGAGATTAATTCAATCGAGATGAAGAAAACTGTTCAAAGAATTAATTAATCAAAAAGCTGGTTCTTTGAAAGATTAAATAAAATTGATAAGCCTCTAGCTAACCTTATTAAAAAGAGGAAAGAAAACATTCAAATACAAAAATTGTTAACGAAAAGTGTGAAAAGACCACCAAGCCAGTAGAAATTCAGAAGATTATCAATAGCTATTTTGACAATATTTACTCTGACAGAATAGAGGGCACAGAAGAAATGGAGAGGTTCCTAGAAAAATACAAATTAACAAAACTGAATCAAGAAGATATAACAACTTTCAATAACCCAATAACAGTAAAGGGAATATGAAAATTAAAAAAGAAAAACTACAAAGAAAAGTCCACCTCCCGATGGATTCACAGCTGAATTCTACAAGAATTTTACAGAAGATATAATCTCTACACTTCAAAAATGTTCAATGAAGTTGAAAATAATTCAATCCTCACAAAGTCACGCATGGTGGCAAGTACTATACTGATACCAAAACAAGACAAAGACACAATTAAAAAGAAAACTACAGGGTAATTTCCCTCATGAGCATAGATTCAAAAATCCTCAACAACATTCTATCAAATAAAATATAGGAGACCGTTAAGATTATAAAACATGACCTAGTAGGATTCATCCCAGGAATGCAATGATATTTCAATATATGCAAATCTATAAGTGAATGTACTATATAAATAGAGCTAAGTACAAAAACCACATGACCATCTAAATTGATGCTGAAAACGCTTGTGACAAAGTCTAACACTCATTCATATTCAAAGTCCTACAGAAAATAGGAATAGATTGCCTCTACTTAAATATCATAAGAGATATGTATGACAACCCAATGGATAACGAAATTCTAAATAGGGAAAAACAAATATATTACTTTCAGATCTGGTACAACACAAGGATGTCCTCTATTAACACTCCTAATCAAAATATTTCTAGCATCAGTACCTAGAGCCATTAGGCAAGAGAGAGAAATGAAAAAAAAAATTAGAATGGGTAAAGAAGTTAAACTATCAGTATTTGCAGAAGACATGATAATTTAGTTGAAAGACCAAAAAGACTCCACCAAGAAGCTACTAGAATTACTACACAAATTAAGTAGCATAGCAGGATACAAAGTAAGTAACAAAAATTCAATAGCATTCCTCTATACAGATAACAATCACACTGAGAGGGAAACTAGAGAAACAATACCTGTTACTATAGATCCATGGAAAAGGAAATACCTTGGTATTAATCTAAAAGAGTAATCAAAAGACTATTCAATGAAAATTATACTACTCTTAAATAAGAAACCATAGTGCATTTCAGAAAATGGAAAAACATTCCCTCCTCATGGAAAGTAAGAACCAAAAATATGAAGCTGGCCATATTCCCAAAATTGCTGCAGAGATTTAATGCAATCCCTATGAAACCACCACCAACATACCTCCCAGACTGACAGAAACCTTTCTAAAACTTGATTTGGAACCAGAAAGACGTACAATAGCAAAGGCAACCCTTGACAACATTGGCAAGGCAGGAGGCATTACAATTCCTGATTTGAAATTACACTGTGAAGGTACTATGATAATATCGGTATGGTATTGGCAGTGAAATAGACCTGAGGATCAATGGAATAGACTAGAAGATGCACAAGCCTCTATAAACACAATAAGCCACCTTATCTTAGACAAAGGGGCCAAACATGCTTACTGGAAGAGAGATAGCCTCTTTAACAAATGCTACTGGAAAAACTGGCCATCTACATGCTGAAAACTAAAACTCAACCTAGGTCTATCACCATGCAATAAACTAAAGTCAAAATGGATTGAAGATCAAGTATTAAAACAGAAACACTAAATCTCTTGAAAGAGAAAAATAGGAGGAACCCTTGAGGATATAGGGGTAGAAAAAGAGTTAAGAAACAAAAATCAAATCATACCAGTAATACTAGAAACATTTAACAACTGGGGTCTGCTCTTATTGAGAAGTTTTTGTATGTCAAAAGAAATTACCAGCAAAGTGAAAAGACAACCCACAACAAGCACTCAGGCAAAGGTCTACTCTCTAGAATTTATTAAGAACTAAAACATTAGGACCCCAAAATTTAAAGACTCAATCCAGGAATGTGCATCTGAGATAAAAACACTACTCACAGGATGAAATTAAAGATGCAAATAAATATATGAAAAAGTGTTTCACATCACTAGCCATATGTGAAATGCAAATTAAAATAACACTGATATACAATCTCACCTGAATAAGAATGGCTGTCATAGATCCAGTCCTAGCCCAGGCCCAGTCAGTGAGTGGGAGAGCTTCCTGCTACCCTGTGCCAGCGGGACCTGATGTCCAAGTCAGCACAGCATGGGTGAGACCCTCTTCCACCTCCTTGCGACTTCACCCACCTCTCCAGGGCACTTCGCCCACCCCATCTGCTGAGTAGGAATTTATTCAGCATTCCAAGAACTCACAGATCCAAGGTGAGTGTGTGGGCAGGTGCCCAGGCCTGGTGAGTGTGTGGGCAAACTTCTGTCTGCCCTGCGCCAGCGGGACCTGCTGGTCCAAGCCCAGCCACAGTGTCAGTGAAACCCTCTTCCAACACCTTGGGACCTCACCCGGAACTCCGCAGATCCTCTCACACCTTGCCCGCCAAGTGAGAATTTCGGTCACGTTCTAGGGACCCCCAGATCCAATCTTAGCCCAAGACTGGTGAGTGTGCGGGAGAGTTTCCTGCATCTCCCCCACCCCGACCACTGAGGGAAAATTTTGGCAGCGTTCTATGGAACCCCAGATTCAGTCCTAGCAAAGGTTCAGTGAGTGTGTGGGAGAGCTTCCTGCTACCCTGGGCTGGTGGGACCTGCAGGTCCAAGCCCAGGCATGGACTGAGTGAGACTGTCTTCCATCACCTTGGGATCACCCCCACCTCTCCAAAGTAACCACCACAGCGTGTGCCAATTACGAATTTTTGCCACGTTCGGGAACCCCCAGATCCAGTCCTAGCCCAGGCCCAGTGAATGTGAGGGAGATGTTCCTTTACCCACTAATCCACCTTGTCCCCTCCAGACTCAGCTCAGGCCTGACATAAAGGCATGGGGTGAAACCCTGCAGCTGCAATCCCTGCAGAGAGAGTAGGGGACAGAACCACCCAGCTAGTCCATGCTCAGAACATCTTGCCAGAGAGGCAAGACAGCTTCATTCTCAAGGGCTGCAGCAGGAAGGAGATGAGCACAGCAGCCAGACCCAAGCCAAGCACAGATGCGTAAATACAAACATTGTAGATCTGCTCCTGAATTTCAGTCAGTGCTAAGGTTATAACTGCACCAAAGCTCTACAACAAAGTACAGAATACAGTGGTATACAAAATGACAAATAGAAGGAGCAAAATGCAATCTCAGACACAAAGCCCACTCACAAAAACTGCAGCGGACATTAACAGAGAACAAATTGGGAACCACACAGCTGAAATTAATGAATCAAAAGCTTCTGAAATAAAGAAACAACTACAGAAAGGTATAGAGGAACTCAGATTGGAAATAAAAAAGAAATCCCTGAATTCATAGTATGTGCAGTAAAGAATGAAATGCAGAAACAAATGGAGGAAAACCAATGCCCGCACAGAACAAGTGCATTGGACACAAGTTCAGCTGAAATATATGAATTAATAGCGTCCATACTAAATAAGAAACAGGAGAAAGTTATAGACGAAATCAGAGCTGAATTATGTTCTACTCACTCAGCTCAAAAGTATTAATTAATAGTGGCGATAGTAAATAAGCAACCGCAGAAAGTGATACAAGAACTCAGAGCAGAGTTCTTGTCTGAAATAAAAAAAGAATTCTCTGAACTCATAGGATCTGAAGTAAAGAATCAACTACAGAAAAATAAAGAGGAAACCCAATTAGAAAAAAAACAATGCAATAAAAGAATTAATAACTGCTTCTAAAGAAGACATTGAGAAAAAAAATGAGCAGATTAGAAAAGTGGTGGATTCCTTGAATGAGCAATACAGGAAAGAAATAGATCGCATGAAGCAGAGTCAAAGAGATATAGAGGAACTTAAAATCTGTATGGCAAGCTGGCAAAACCAATATATTGAATGTGAAGACAGAGTTTCAGATCTTGAGTATGCTGGGGCAGCTAGTGAAAAGTTAAGAAAAGATCTCTTAAAAACAACTAGGATGCAGGAAAAATTAATTCATCATTTGAAAGATGATGCAAAGATGAACAATGTGTGAATAATAGGTATCAATGAGAAAGAAGGAGTCAATAAAAAGGACTTCAACAAAAAGGGCAAAAGTAATAGCAGAAAACTTCCCAAATATGAGGAAACAAACTGACAGTGAGGTAACTGAAGCATACAGAATACCTGGTAATACGAACCAAATTAAAAACACAGCGAGACATATAATAGTCATGATCCCAGAAATTCAGCACAAGAATAAGATACTGAAGGCTGCTAGAGAAGAAGCAGATCACATTCAAAGGAAAACCCATCAGAACTATGACCAATTTCTCTTCACAAACCATGAAGGCAATAAGAGCATGGAGCAGTGTGCTTCAATCCTCTACAAAAACAAATTCCAGGCAAGAGTACTATAGCCCACAAAACTGTCTTTTAAATTTGATGGAGAAGGGAAATACATCCATGACAAATAGCGGCTAAATAATTTAATGATGAGAGTACTAGCCCAGGTCCGGTGAGTGTGTGGAGAGATTCCTGCTACCCTGCACCTGTGGGACCAGTCCCAGC
>NW_004524969.1:593016-596503 GCF_000260255.1 Octodon degus | reverse complement strand
ACCACTAAGAAGAATATATGCAGTGTATTATTTGTTGAAACTGTACTTCCGATTTGATTTGAAACTGTCTCATTGCTATATGTTTATCAATAAAACTGTAGAAAAAAAATAAAAATAAAAATAAAAAAAATGAAATTCAAAAAAAAAAAGAATGATTGAAAAAGACATAGTATTTTTATACAGTGGAGTATTACTCAGCTATAAAGAATGATAAACTGGACACATTTATATTTAAGTGGATTCCACTTGAAGATACACTCATAAGTGAAATAAGCCAGATTCACATGTATAAATATCATATAGTCTTCCTAGTATATGATCTCAAAAGGAGAAATAAAATGGAAATGTATAACACTATTAAAAGGAAAGCAAGAATGTGAGGATTGGACAATGAGAAGAGGGCAAGAAGAAAAGCTGGGAAAAATGACAGGGGCAAAGCCATGCATTTATATGCCCAAGATTGGTAAGACAATGATCCTGAGAAACATCAGCAGGTTTTTGAAAGTAGCAGGTGGTTGGTAGGATTCTCACCCAGACTAACTGCATATTCTGATACCTGTGAGCCAAGCCACTGCATGGAAGATAGCAATGTGTAATAGAAGGGTACGCTTGGAATGCCTGTCATTGTGGTCTTCTAAATACATACTTCTTTCATAACATTATCATACTGCCTCTCAAATAAATGTTTGTTTGTATTTATGGTTTTTTTAAAAAGTGCAATAAATGAGAAAAAGACACAAGAAAAAAAAATTCACAAGACTGTCCTGCTACAATGCTGTACATGGTTAGATTTCTAAATTTATGTATAAATATATGTAATTGTTTATTCATATTCTTTAAATATTATTCACTTTTAGTTTTTTTCTCCCTATTCTGTAGGGACTTAAAGTTTAATATATCCATATTTGATGGAAAATTCCTGTTCCATGTTATGCCTAAGATGTTTGATATTCAGACAGATAGTAAGGTTAAACCCAACTGCATATGTTGTAGGATAGTAATATGCTTCTCTTCTGGAGTGTAAACAACCTATGTTTGCAGACCAAAAATTAGAGATGAAGCATGGCTTCAAGTACAGCCAAAATTTTGGCCCTAGCCTTTCAGGGTCAGCGAAGTCTCAGGACATAGGAAAATCTATACTGTAACATCATGTAACTCAGTTGTGTCCCAAAATTTCTGATCAAGGAGATTATGGGGTCATAGAGGATAGTGATTAATAATGTAGAGTGTGGCTAAGGAGAGTCACCGGGAGAGAAAACATTCTCTCAGTCTTTCACAGAGAACAAATTGGTCAAGCAATGACTTTGACTCATCCTCATCGCTGACACTGACAAAGGATCTGCAAATTGAGGTTCAGGATTACAGGATAAATCATGAGGGTACTTGACTGACCTTATCAGATACAAAAGTTACATTTCTTGTTGTATAGGTCTTGCTTTATCTTGGTCTTAACCATCCATCAGAAAAGTACAAAACTGAGGTATATGAAGTAAAGCCATATTAATATGCTGAGCTGTGAAAGGCTCAAATAAACAACTTCTATGAATAATCCACTCTATTGTGGACTGCTGGACTGTGTTGGATTGTTTTGATGAATTCACACACCTATGGTATTTAGACAGCAATGGAATATCCATCTCAGACACGAGTAAACAAAAAAAGGGTATATAAAGTAAAGACCATTTTGTATCTGTATATATAGAATAGTTAGGATAGATATAGGGTACCTTTTCTTAATTCAATGAGAAGAAAGTTTTGTACTAATAGTGTTTGGACAAGGTGTCATGTCTGCATCTTGTACTATGGATAACCACTAAGAAGATAAAAATGTACAATGTATTAATTATCGAAACTGTCATATTAATCAGTTTTTGAAACTATCTTATGGCCATTTGTTTCTCAATAAGATAAAAAAGAATATCATATTATAAAAGCACAATTTTTTATATGTATATTAAGAATGGTAAAATAGTACACACCATGCCTGTAATCTAAATGATGTATATAACATAAGGAGAACTTGAATATACAACTTACTGAAGAGGAACTAAGATAGTGTGCTGTGTTTAATTTGTAAGGAAATAATGAGAGAGTTGAGAGAAAATAATGTTCTGAGTTAAGTAAATATTATAAATAACAGAGAAAAAGTGTGTCATTTGTGATCCATGCACAAGTCACGTACAGTGGTTTGCTTACATTCACACAATGTTGTATTAATATCTATAATTCCCATTAGCATGCAAAATGAATGGCATGTTTAGGTTTGTTTGATAAATGTATACATTTACCTTAAAAGTCTACTAATATGTATTAAATAAAGTACATATAAGATGCTATAAAATATGAAAAATTTGGGTTTCTTCCATACCAGAGAAAAAAGGGAGACCATTAAGAAATAGATGGAACTGAGCAGAGGGAAGGGAAAAAGTATTAAATAAGGAATGAAATTGCTTTATGTACATATTACCACTCACATGAATAATGTAAACATTGTGTACTGCATGGATATCATAATAGAAAGAAAAATGAATTATGTAAAATACAAATGATATAAAATAACAGTGTGATATGAAGAAAAATTCAAAAGTATGTTTTTCTTTTTGGTGGTACCAGGGATTGAACTCAGGACCCTTGTGCCTGCCAGGCAAGCACTGATCCACTTCACTATCTTCCCTCTCCCTAAAAGTATGCTTTAAGAAGGTAAGTAGAGCTGGTCAGTGCTGATATATTGGAGCTCTTTTCTTCCTCTTCCATTTCCTGAACTGCTTCAAGGACGTTTTTCTTTTCCAATTAACTTCCTCCTGGAGCCTAAAAGCTCTGAAACCCAGTTGCGTTCCCAACACTCATTTTTGGAAGACATGCTAAGAAAACTTTGAGAAAACAGAGGAAATCTTCAACTCAGAAAGTAGTAAGGCAGACCCAGACACATAGAGCAGAGTCAGGACTGTCACTCAAATCAGCTCATCTTGGGCATCACCTATCAAAGGTGTTGACAAGAGAAAGGACTTTGACCTGGAGAAGATGAAGTAGCATCACTAGGGACAGGAATTTTGACCCTAACTATCAACATAAAAATAGAAAAGTAAATATCTAGGTACTAGATTACTGCAAAACTCTTAAATCCCTGAAAACTGATCTGATACACACTGATGTGGAGGAAGTCACAGTTAGACAACTAATAAAAATGGTTAAAATGATTGAAGATATCAAAGAAGAAACAATAGAGAAAATATATATGGTATCAAAATAGCTTCAAAATATATACAATAGATTATATATATTTGGATATAAAGTATTTCTACTACATATGCAGGAAACCACAAGTGATGAAACAGAAAGAATGCAACTTAAACGGTAGTAGAAGACGGAAAGGGCACTTATTATTTTTAAAATTTTATTGATAAACAGATAGCAATGAGACAGTTTCAAATCAAATCGGAAGTACAGTTTCAACAAATAACACACTGCATATATTCTTCTTAGTGGT
>NW_004524969.1:591907-592455 GCF_000260255.1 Octodon degus | reverse complement strand
CAGATACAAAATGGACATTCATCTGTATACCCTATTTTTTCTAAGTTCCGTTATTGAATATTATAGGTGTGTAAGCTCAGCAAAACATTCCAAAACGGAGCAGCAGACCATAATAGCATTGATTCCTCTGTTTAACTGGCAATGTCAGAAAATATTGACCCGAGTCCCCCACAGCTCAACATAACAGCATGGCTTTACTTCCTATATTTCGTCTTCATACTTTTCAGCTGGATGGTTAAGACCAAGGTAAAGCAGGACCTGTGCAACAAGAGTTGTAGCTTTTTGGCTGAGAAGGTCAGTGAAATCCCGTCGGGATTTATCCTGAGATCCTGTACCTCAGATTGTAGAACCTTTGTTAGTGTCAGCCATGTGGATGAGCCACCGCCATTGCTTGGCCAAAATGCACTCTGTGAAAGCCTGAGAGAGTGTTTTCTCCCTTTGTGACTCTCCTTAGGCACACTCTACATCATCGGTCACTTTTCTCTTTGGCCCCATAATCTTCTTGATCAGAAAATTTGGGACACTACCGAGGTACATGACGTTACAGT
>NW_004524969.1:589164-590437 GCF_000260255.1 Octodon degus | reverse complement strand
GGAACACTCTGTATATGTCCACCAAGTCCATTTGTTTCAAATTCTGGTTCAGTTCTGTTTTTTCTTTGCTAAGTTTTTGTCTGGTTGACCTACCTTTGGGAGATAAGGGTGTGCTAAGGTCTCCTGTTAAAATTGTGGTATTGGACATTAGATTTTTCATGTCCATTCAGATTTGCTTTATATAGTTGGGTGCTCCCTTGTTTGGTGCATGCATATTTATGAGTGTTACCTCTTTCTGTTGAATTTTTCCCCTAACCAGTATATAGTGGCCTTCTTTATTTCGCTTGATCATTGTTGGTTTGAAGTTGAGACTGTCTGAGAATAGAATTGCTAGCCTTGCTTTCATCTGAGGTGCTGGGGCATGTAGTATTTTGTTCCATCCTTTGACTTTCAGACTATGAATGTCTTTATGAGTTAAATGTGTTTCTTGTATACAGCATATTGTTGGATTTTGTTTCCTCATCCACTGTGCCAGTCTATTTCTGTTAATTGGTGAATTGAGTTCATTTACATTGATGGCTAGAAATGAGATGTATTGACTTATGGTTGCCATGTTGTTTATCTGTTATCATTTACACCTTTTTCTCCTGTGTTTAATTGCTTACCCTATTTAGTTGGTTACTTCCGATCTCATTCGTGGAGTTGTGATCATTTTGGTCCCTCTCTAGAACATCTTTCAGTATCCTGTGTAATGTTGGCTTTGTCATCTTGAAATTTTTTAGCTGTTCTTTGTCATGGAAGTATTTCATTTCTCCATCAAAATTGAAAGAAAGTTTTGCAGGATATAGTACTCTGGGCTGGAATTTGTTTTCATAGAGGACCTGGAGTACTCTGCTCCATACTCTTCTTGCCTGCATCGTTTGTGAAGTGAAGTCTGCCGTTATTCTGATGGGTTTTCCTCTGAAAGTGATCTGCTTCTGTTCTCTAGCGGCTTTCGGTAGATTATTCTTGTGCTGAATTTCTGGGATCTTGACTATTACATGTCTTGATGTGTTTTTCATTGTGTTGAGGTTCCTTGGCGATCTGTATGCCTCAGTTACTTGAATGTCAGATTGTTTCCTCATATTTGGGAAGTTTTCTGCTATTACTTCTGCCCAAATTTTTTTTATGTCATTTGTGTTGACTCTTTCTTTCTCATTGATGCCTATTATTCTCACATTGTTCATCTTTGCATCATCTTGCAGGTGATGGATTATTTTTTCCTGCATCCTCGTTGTTTTTAAGAGATCCTTTCTTACCTTTTCACTAGCTACACCAGCATCTTCAAGATCTG
>NW_004524969.1:583000-588582 GCF_000260255.1 Octodon degus | reverse complement strand
AGCTGTGTGATTTCCAATTTTTTCTGTGTTAGTGTCCTCTGCACTTGTTACGGGTGCGCTTGGGTTCTGAGGTTGCATTTTGTTCCTTCTCATCATATTGTGTAGCACTGTCTTCTGCCCTTTGCTGTAGATCTTTCCTGTAGTTGTAACCTTCGCACGTACTGAAGTTCAGGTGCAGCTCTACAAAGTTTGGATTTATCCAGCTGAGTCTGGCTTTGGTCTGGCTGCTGTGCTCAGCTCCTGTTCTCTGCTGCCCTTGAGGGTGAACCTGTTGTGCCCCTGTGGCAAGATGTTCTGCTCCTGGACTAGCTTGTTGGATGTATCCTCTACACTCTCTTCAGGGATTGCAGCTGCAGGATTACACCTCAGGCATGTATGCCAGGCCTGAGCTGTGCCTGGAGGGGGCAAGGTGAAGTAGGGGGAAGTGGAAGCTCTCACACACACTCACTGGACCTGTTCTAAGACTGGGTCCGGGGGTTCCTGGAACACCACAAAGTTCCTACTCGGGGTGCGTGGTGCGGAGGTGCTGCGGAGTGGTGGGGGACGGTCCAAAGGGGTGGGAGAGGGTCCGGCCCACTCTGTGCTTGGGCTGTGATTGGTCCCGGCGGAGCAGGGTAGCAGCAAGCTCTCCACTCACTCACCGGACCTGGGTCAGGACTGGGTCTGGAGGTTCCCGGAACTGGGCAGAAATTCCTACTTGGCGGGCTGGGTGCGGGAGGTAAGGCAGAGTGATGGGGGGAGGCCCGAGGGAGTGGGAGAGGGTCCGGCTCACGCTGCGCTTGGGCTGGTACTGGTCCCGCCGGCGCAGGGTAGCCAGAAAGGGCACTTATGTTCACGGATTCACAGAATTAATATTATAAAAATGGCTATACAACCAAGAGAAATTTACACTTTCAACGCAAATCTTATCAAGACAAGAGCACTCCTAACATTATGGCCATGATGTATTTTCATTTCCCTGAAGGCATTCATTTATTTCTCAGTATAAATACTTAGCGTGTTGTTTTCATCCTCTTGCTGCTGGACATATATTAGCCTTTGATTTTTGATCAAAGGACAAATAATACACGCTGAGAACAATTTAATTAACACATGAGATTGAGAAAATTGATTTCCAAATACATGAGAATGCATTCAGACTGATGTATATCACCCTCTACTAAACTCAAATTTAAATGAATCAAAGACCTAGATACAAAATAGAAACACAAGAAATGCTGGAAATTAGAATTGGTAAATCAGTTGGTAATATCAGCAAATGTACCGTCTGCCAAAACAGAACATTTATTGAACAATATAAAATCTGAAAACCACAGGTCAGATTTTTATAAGAGCACCAAATTAAGATGCTCTTATAAACAAAGTTAATTAGAAGATGGTAGAGAAAATTTAAAGAAGGATAAACTATTCTCAGGTATCGAATGAATATCAGTTTATGAAAATAATTTGAACAATCAGACTTTAGCAAATAAAAGAAGAAAATAAAAACGGATCATTTAAATGACTAGAGACTTTTCAAAAGCGAAGGTAGAATTGCCTAATAATAGCATAATAAATGTTCAATATCTGTGACCAATAGAAGAATGCTTGTGACAATGCAAGTCATGCAGCTAATCCAATACAATTGCAAGCTACTGGACTCTATTGGATTACTTTGCTGAATTCTTTCACCTACAATATATGAATGGCAACGGAATACCTATCTCTGACAAAAGTAAACATAAAAGGGGGATATAAATGAAGGACCATTTTGTAGTGAAAAAAAGAAAGCATATGCAAACATCATTGGGATTCTATCTTATTTTGGAGGAGCACAAATAAGAGCATATGCTGACAAGGTTGTGGAAAATTTTACCCTTCCACAATGTTGATGGGAACACGACCAAGAACAAGCTCTATGACATCTATATAGACATTCCTGAGAAATGTTGTATTATAAATGTTAATTTGAATAATTATGCTTTTTCTGTGCATTTACTTGAGGATTTTGTCCTTATATTTCAATGAAACTTGCATACTCAAAGTTATACTGATATAATCCACTACAGCTAAGTTATAGTAGTAGACTACATGACCATCACAAAATGATGAGGAAAAAAGAAAGTGTGATATTTATGTAGACCACCAGTGAACCAGAAAGTAGGGTAAAGTTTATTAAATTTTAGAAAAATGAATAGGATCCTTAGGATGGATCCTATGACCATAAGGGTGCGAAATACATAAGTGCATAAATCAAACAATGAAAGATAATATTGACTAACTTTTTTATTTTCTTTTTTTACTGAGAAACAAGAATCAATGAGACAGATTCAAAACTGATTAGTAGGACAGTTTCAATAATTAGTACACTGCATATTGTTGTCGTCATACTCGTTATTCATACAAGATGCAGACATGATATCCTGTACATATGCTGTTAGAACAAATCTTTCTTCTCATTGGATTGAGAGAAAGTAGTTGCATATCTATCCTAACTATTTTGTTTATACAGATACAAAATGGTCCTTCATTTGTATCCCCTTTATAAAAATGAGGTAAAAATGTAAAGCCATATTATTATGCTGAGTGGTAAAAAGCTCAGGTCAACAACTTCTGACATTGCCAGTTCTATGGATAACCCACTACTACTATGGACTACTGGAATATATTGGATCATTTTGCTGAATTCCTGCACCTACAATATTTAAATGGCAATGGAATACCCACCCCTGACAAAGCTAAACAAAAAAAAATGAGATTTAAAGGAGTATACAGAAATGGAAACCCACATACATAAGTCTTCCTGTTGTCTTCTGAGTACAGATCAAAATAGGGAGAAATTCTGTCTTCCCTCAGAGGTCAGGAGAACAAGCCACACTGAGTAGAGGGACTGGTATGAGCATAAGGAGAAACCAGGTAGCTGCAAATAACCTGAGATGGTCAACATTGAGATACATGTGGATAAAATGCAAAATTTATTTTTTAATTAAGGTTGTCTTAGTTAAAATTTTCATTTCAGAGACAATATAACTAACACCCAAATTTAAGGGAGTAAATGTTTATTTTTCTAATGCTTGTGGAGATTTGAGTCATAAATGCTTCAAGGCAGTGTTGTGTGGCAGAAAGGCATCAGAGAGCAGAAATAGTTCATGGTGGGCAGAAGACAAGAGGGCATGAAAGTAGCAAGCAAGGGCAAAGACCCTCTTTATGTCCCTTCTGTCATATGCAAGATACACATCCTGATGGCAGGAAACACACACAGTGTGAATCTTCCCATTATCCATGCTCAAAACTTTGCCAAATCAATCACATGATGATTGGGGATAACATCTAGAGACCAGTAATAACAATGGGGACATCTGTTTAAAGGTATTTTGGTAATCTTTTGCTTCTTAAGGGAGAGGGTCCATCTACGTTACCCAGGCTGGCCTTTAAATTTTCATCCTCCTCCCTCAGGCTCCTGGCTATTTAGCAAGATAGTGTCCGTTAGCCACATAGATTGACTTTTAAAAATGAATTTTTAACACATGAATTTTTTTTCTGGTACGTTGAATGAAACCAAAGACCTGGAAACTGATTGGCAAAGAGTCCCTCAATTAGCTATAATCAATTGTTAGAATTATATGCACATTGAAAGAAGGTAAACAGATTAATGAAACAGAGTTCACAAGTTATAAGTATTACATTACTTCTTATTATGAGTGGTGACTAAAAATAAGCTGTAATTTCTGGGTTATGAACTAGTAGGAGGCAACATGCATCTTCCCATAAAAAATGAAATAAAGAATTAATTGAAAATTAATGCAAAAGATGTGAAGATAGAAAAAGAAAATAAAGGAAATATTTTGAAGTGCATTCTTATTTTGATACATCTAGTCACAAATTATTTATTATTATATTGAACAAAATAACTGATTTTTCTTATTGAAAACCAATATTCAAATTTAACTGGTGAAGACCCAGTCCTAGCCCAGGTCCGGTGAGTGTGTGGAGAGCTTCCTGCTACCCTGCGCCGGCGGGACCAGTCCCAGCCCAGGTGTAGTGTAGGCCCGACCCTCTCCCACGCCCTATGGCCGCACCACACCATTCCACAGTACCTTCCCCAACACGCCCGCCTAGTAGGAATTTCTAACGAGTTCCGGGAGCCCCCAGACCCAGTCCTACACAGGTCCCGTGAGTGTGTGGAGAGCTTCCTGCTAACCAGCGCCGGCGGGACCAGTCCCAGCCCAGGCGCAGTGTGGGCCGGACCCTCTCCCACCCCCTCGGGCAGCCCCCCACCACTCCGCAGTACCTCCCCCACCCAGCCCGTCGAGTAGGAATTTCTGCCGACTTCCAGGAACCCCCAGACCTAGTACTACCCAGGTGGGGTGAGTGTGTGGAGAGATTCCTGCTACCCTGCGCCGGTGGGGTCACTCCCAGCCCAAGCGCAGAGTGGGCCGGGCCCTCTACCCCACTCGGGGCGCCCCCAACTACTCCGCAGTGCATTCCCAACCGCGCCCGCCCAGTAGGAATGTTGCAGTGTTCTGAGAACCCCCGGACCCAGTCTTAGAACAGGTCCAGTGAGTGTGTGGGAGAGCTTCCTCTTTCCTCTACTTCACCTTGGCCCCTCCTGGCACACGTCAGGCCTGGCATACATGACTGAGGTGTAACCCTGCAGCTGCAATCCCTGCAGAGAGTATAGAGGATAGATCCAACAAGCTAGTCCAGGAGCAGAACATCTTGCCACAGGGCCACAACATATTCACCCTCAAGGGCAGCAGCAGGAAGGAGTTGAGCACAGCAGCCAGAACTAAGCCAGATGCAGCTGGATAAGTCCAAACTCTGTAGAACTCCACCTGAACTTCAGTATGTGTGAAGGTTATAACTACAGTAAAGATGTACAACAAAGGGCAGAAGACAGTGCTACACAAAATGACGAGAAGGAACAAAATGCAACCTCAGAACCCAAGCGCACCAGTAACAAGTGCAGAGAACACTAACACAGAAAAATTTGGAAATCACACAGCTGAAAGCAATGAATCAACCGCTTCTGAAATAAAACAGCTGCAGAAAGATATAGAAGACCTCAGATTCTAAATAAAAAAAGAAATCCCTGAATTAATAACATCTGTACTAAAGAATCAAATGCAGAAACATATGGAAGCCACCCAGTGCCCACCCAGACAAGTGCGGAGGACACTAGCTCGGCTCAAATGCATGAATCAAGAGCGTCAATAGTAAATAAGCAACAGCAGAAAGATATAAAGGAAATCAGAGTGCAATTCTTTTCTGAAATAAAAAAAGAACTCTCAGAACTCATCGAAGATGAAGGAAAGAAGCAACTGCAGAAACATAAGCAGGAAACTCAATCTGAAAAAAAAACATTGCAGTAAAAGAATTAATAACTGCTTCTAAGGAAGATATTGATAGAAAAGTAGAGGAGATTAGAAAAATGACGGATTCCTTGAATGAGCAATACAGGAAAAAAATAGATCGCATGAAGCAGAGTCAAAGAGATAAAGAGGAAATGAAACTCAATCACAAGCTTGCAAAACCGTTTAAATGAATGTGAAGACAGAGTTTCAGATCTTGAAGATGCTGGTGTAGCTAGTGAAAAGGTAAGA
>NW_004524969.1:560111-561134 GCF_000260255.1 Octodon degus | reverse complement strand
CAACCTCTTGCAAAAAAGAAAAGTGGGTTTCTGCTAATGAATTGAGCAGACATTAATATTTTATATGCCTTTTGAGCTGTGTAACTTAATATTTGGATACTTCACAATTTGTTTCATGATGTAACTGATAAAATGGTGATGTGTATTAATGTTAGTTCAGCCATCTGTGTTACTGTCTGAGTTTATACCGTGTTGTTACAATTCTGTGGGAGAAATAATTTGTTAGTGTTCACAGCTTGTAAAAACTTAGTGCGAGAGCTTAAACATCTAATAAATAGTGAAATGCATTTAGAAAAAAATAGACCTGAGCATCAATGGAATGGATTAGAAGACACTAAAGCCCCTCCGAACACACTAAGTCACCTTATCTTTCACAAAGGGGCCAAATATACTCACGGGAAGAAAGACAGCCTCTTTAACAAGTGTTGCTGGAAAAACTGGCTCTCTTCATGCCGAAAACTCAAACTTGATGCAGGTCTATCACCATGCACTAACCTAAAGTCAAAATGGATTAAAGATCTAAACATTCACCAGAGATACTAAGTCTCCTGAAAGAGAAAGTGCAAGGAACTCTTGAACACATAGGGGTAGGCAAAGAGTTCATGGACAGAAATCAAATTGCACGGGAAATTAATCAAGAGAGGAAAGGAGAAGAGCTTGGAAACATGAGTAAGTCAAGTCATGCAGTTATATGTAGAAGATGGGCAAGGCAATGACCCTGAGAATCTCCAGAAGGTTTTGAATCTAGCAGTTAACTGGAAAAATTCTCACCCTGACTAACTATATACACTGATACCTGTGAACTAACCTACTGCACTGCAGATGGTAATTTGTCATAGTAGTTTCATGCTTGGAGAGCCTGTCATTTTGGTCTTCTCAATAAGGGCTGCTTGTCATGACATGCCAGTTGCTTCAATGATGTCTCTAGGGTAGATGGTTGTTCAAAAAGTAGGGGGTGGTGAAAGAAAGCAAGAGACAGGAAAAGGAATATTGTGGGACTGTCCTGCTTCAAGGTTGTATATG
>NW_004524969.1:557262-559046 GCF_000260255.1 Octodon degus | reverse complement strand
AATTAACCACTAAGAAGAATATATGCAGTGTGTTATTTGTTGAATCTGTACTTCTGATTTGATTTGAAACTGTCTCATTGCTATCTGTTTATCAATAACATTTTGGAAAAAAAGAAGAAGAAGCACAAGGAATGAGAGGAGAAGAGAGTGGAGGTGGGGTGGGTGAGAGAATGTGGTCCAGGTGTTTTGTGCCTTAAATCCCTGGCCCGTGGAAAGACTTGGCAGTGAAATGGGGCCCCACCCCAGGGGCTTCACACTTCACTCCTGCAGGAGATGGCCTCCCCTCGAGCAGCAGGCAGGTTGGGAGTTGAGGTCCAGAGCAGCTGCCAGAATGAGTTGTTTCCTTATCGCACCTGACCCCTTTGCAAGTGACCCCTGCAGCCCACCCATCCATTCACTCAGCGCCCTTCACTCATAAGGTGGTCCTTTTATCCAGCAGCCACTGGAAGAGCTGGATTCCTTGCAGGGAAATAAAGCCTAAAGCTACAGACACTGCTGTGGAGGTGAGCCTGGCTGTAGCAGGAGGAGACAGAGATTGCTCCTTCCTGTTGGACTGTCTTGGGCCAGCTCCTGGTCTCTGCTTCACCCATACAGGAGCAGAGGGAGAGTGGCAGTAGGGCAGAGAATGTGGTAAGAAGTGGTGCTCACTTTTTACATTCTCTCAACATGGTTCTACTCTGCTAGCTGTGACAGCATGACAGCCAGTGACCAGTCAGAAAATGATCATTTGCAGTGACTCATTTTGTGTATGACATTCCACCACACCATTGAACCCAAAGCCCGAGGCCAAGATCATTGCTGTACTTTCTGTGTATTCCTGTGTGAGTCTACTGGTTCCACTTCAAGTCTCTGCTTAAATTCCGGTCACTAAAAGAAAAAGAAGGAAGGAAGGAAGGAAGGAAGGAAGGAAGGAAAGAAAGAAAGAAAGAAAGAAAGAAAGAAAGAAAGAAAGAAAGAAAGAAAGAAAGAAAGAAAGAAGAAAGTTAACACATCTCAATTTTTACATGACCTCAAAGACCCAAAGCAAAAATTCATTCATACTACTCCAGAGCCAATATTGGGAAATGCTTTCATTTGCATTAAAGCTCTCTTCTGGCTCAGAAGCTGGGTATCCCACTGTACAAACTGTAACAAAAAAATCTCTTAAAGCAGGGTTCAGTGTCACATTCAGAATTTTACTTATATGTATTTGCACATATTCTTCATTCCAATAAAATTTTTCTACCTGCAAAAAAAAAAAAAGAATTCAAAAGAAGAAATACAAATAGAAAGGTATAATACAAGTAAAAGGAAAGCAAAATCTTGAGGACTAACTAATCAAGAGAGGGAAAGGAGAAGAGCTAGGAAACATGACAATGTCAATCCATACAGTTATATGTAGAAGATGAGCAAGGCAACAATCCTGAGAATCTTCAGAAGATTTTTGATTCTAGCAGTTAATTGGAAAGAATCTCACCCTGACTAACTATATATACTGATGCCTGTGAACTAAGCAACTGCACTGCAGATGGTAATAGTAGTTTCATGTTTGGAGTGCCTGTCATTCTGGTCTTCTGAATACGGGCAGCTTGTCATGACATGCCAGTTGCTGCTATGCTGTCTCTCAGGTAGATGGTTGTTCAAAAAGATGGGGGTGGTGAATGAAGGCAAGAGACAGTAAATGGAATATTGTGGGACTGTCTTGCTTCAAGGTTGTATATGGTGAGATTTGTGGACTTATGTGTAAACATACGAAGAATATAATTCTTTATGCCTATTTTTAAAATACATTCTAATTTTTAAAT
>NW_004524969.1:555117-556222 GCF_000260255.1 Octodon degus | reverse complement strand
GGATAGATATATAGTTACATTCTCTTAATGAATAGAGGGATTTGTTCTAATGGCGTTTGTAAATAGGATATCATTTACGCATCTTGTACAGCAATTAACCACTAGGAAGAATGTATGTAATGTGCTAATTATTGAAACTTTCCTACCAATTTGATTTGAGACCGTCTCATTGCTATTTGTTTCTCAATAAAATTATGGAAAAAAATAAAATAAAGAAAATACAATCAGGAAAAAGACAAGGATACCCACTGTCTCCGCTCCTATTCAATATAATTCCTGAAACATTTGCCCGAGCAGTTAGACAAGAAATAGCAAAAATAGGAATGATGATTGGGGGGAAAAAGTAGTGAAAATATTATTTGTTCCACCAAGACTCCTCTGGAGACAATCAAGAAATTTGGGACATGGCAGGATAAAAAGTTAATACCAGTAGCATTCTAGTACATGAATAATGAGCACAGTGAGAGTCAAATTAGGGAAACCATGACTTTCAGAATAGTATCTAACAAAGTGAAATACTTAGGAATCAATCTCACAGAGGATGTATAAGATTTATGCAGTGTAAAGTATGGTACTCTGAGAAGAGATTGAAGAGGATTTGAGAAAATGGAAAAGTTCTCCATGCTCCTAGATAGAAAGAATGAATATTTTGAAAATGGCCGTCCTTCCAAAGTTGTTATACAGATTCAATGCAATCACAATTAAAATACCATTACTATGACTCACAGAGCTAGAGAAAAATTGCCTTAAATTCATTTGCAGCCTGAGGAGACCCAGAATATCAAAAGTAATTTAGGACAACAAAGGAAAAGTGTGTAGTAATGCAATCTCTGACCTGAAATTATACTGTAAAGATACTATGATAAAATCAGCATGTTACTGGCATAGAGAGAGTCCTGAGGATCAATGGAATAGATTAGAAGATCCAGATTCAACTGCAAACACACTCTGCCACTTTATCTTTGACTAAGGAGCCAAGCATGTTCCCTGGAAAAAGGATACCTTTTTAATAAATGGTGCTGGTCATTGGCCAAGCAATGGCCGTGACTCCTCCACATGGCTGCACTGACAAAGGTTCTACAATCTGAGGTACAGGATCTCAGGA
>NW_004524969.1:538085-553502 GCF_000260255.1 Octodon degus | reverse complement strand
CTTTGGACAAGTTGTCCATTGCTTTAAAAAGGAAAAAAAAATAAAATAAAATAAATGGTGCTGGAAAAAATGACTTTCCAGATGCAGAAGGCAAAAAAAAAAAAAAAACAGGTGCCCATCAAGAATGAACAATGGATAAAGAAAATATGGTATTTTTACATTTCGAGGTACTATTAAGCTATAAAAACAGGATAAATTTGAGTCTTTTGTGGGTAAATGGATGCAACTAGAGAGAATAAATGAAATAAATCAGACTGACATGTGCAAGCATCATATTGTCTCCTTACTGTGAGAACTTGAAAGAGAAAAATGGAATTTGAACAGTACAGTAGATACTAGGAAAAAGGAATGAACTTATTCAAAAGGAAAGAGTCACTGAGTTGAATAGGACAGGAGAGGTAGTTGGGGAAAGAGATTTATCTGTTTATATAGTGGAGGTGGTTTGAATAATTACTGTGCACATCTTCTGGTCTATGAAAGAAGCAGATAATAATTTATCATGTCCTCTTTTTCAGTTTTTTCTACTTTTTCCTCTTCTTAATTTATTACACATTTTTGGGTTTTTTCTTCTTATTTTACATTCACATATCTGGTCATAATAATAACTGGCTGGAAGACATTATGTATTGCAACATAAGTGAAATTCATATTACTTTGTTAGTGAAATTCTTTATCACTTTAATTTCTTTTGTTTTAATTCTAATTTGTACTGTCTTTAATAAAAAAATAAAATAAAAAACAATCTTTCATTCTTAAGATAGTGCCAGCAAAATCATCCAGCAGGAAGGCAGAGTGACATCAGGCACAAGTAGTGGTTGCACACAATGTCAATGGCTACAGGGCCATAGCACCCTTGATTGTTGCAGAGGGGAAATGTGAATGAGAGCTCCATTTCCTAGTAGAATCTCATCCAGTCCTTAGGCTGTTGAATAAAAGCAACCTTATCCATAATAAATTGAAAATGTAGGATCCTGAAATAGACTCAAAATCCAAAGCCAGCTGCACTTGGAAGACATCTCCGGGATGTCATTATTTCCTAGGTGTACTTATTGATAACAATAAAACCTCCTGCCATAAGCAATTTATAAGCATCAAACGAGAAACTAAACTTTAGAAACATTGAAAATGAGAGGACTCTTATGCACAGTTCAACCATAGACTTGAGGCTCACCAAAGACAAACCCAGGAGGGTGCAATGAGATTTAACAACCCAAAAGTGAATGACTTGGATTCTGTGAAGTGGCAATAGTGGAAATGACAAAGCAGATCCAAGAAGGTACAGAAAAAAATCAAATCAGAAATAATCTGTCAGATAACTATCAAGATACTGGTCATATTTAAGCAAAAATGATGAACTCACAATAGACAAAAATGAAATTCATAATCATTAGCAAATCCCAGGAAAAGTGGTACTCATACCCCACACAGTCTTTGGAAATGCTCACTACAAAGAGGAAACTTTTCATTGTTTCTGGGGATTTGGAATTAGGAAAACTTTTCAGATACATAACACCAAACACTATGCTGTCATTAATGCCACGAGAGAAATGTCATTCCTGTCCTGTGGGGAGATGAGGTCACAGAATCATCCATTCTTATCTATGTCTGGCCGTCAACCACCTATACCTACCACAGCCAATGTAACCATCACCCTGACTTCACCATGCTGCTCTCAGCAAGAGCTCAGGTGAGTGTCTTCCCTTTCAGTCTCAGAGCAGTCTGCAAAGGAGCAAAAGCAACAGGTTCTGGAAAATTCCATTTTCTGAAGATGGCTCTCTTCTTAAGACGAGACTCATCAGCCCAAAGCCACATGCAACAAAGTTGTCCTGAGGTGGGGACAGAGCTCATGGGCAGAATCTAGGGCCTAGCCCTATGCTGAGCCCCATGACTGATGATGCTGCAATGTAAGGTAGATGCTGTGCCACTGAGCTCTCTTCCTGGCCCCTCATGCTCCAACATAACACTCTCTGCTCAAGGACACTGGAACTGGGTAAAGGCAAAAATGAAGTCTTAATTTCATGTTCTTGGCACTTTTAATTGGAAGAGAAATTTTTAAGTCACAAAATATTAGTAATTATTATGTTTCCACATAGCTGCAATCACTTGAAAATGTATACAATGGAGTTGATTGTGACATCCAATTCTCTGTGTAAAAATTCAAGGGATAATGCTAGATACAATGCTTTTACTGATGTGTGGTGTTCTTAACTAATTATGGTTTTACTGTAAATATGACATAGTCTATGAAATTTGGCTACATTTTTATTTTTATTTTTTTAATTATTCATTATAATGAGAAAATAAAATAACAATGAAACAGTTTCAAAACAGCTTAGGACCGTTGCAATAATTACTATATTGCATATTGTTGTCTTCATAGTGGTTATTCATAGGACAAGATGCAGACATGATATCCTGTCTAAACAAAATTAGTACAAACCTTTCTTCTCATTGAACTAAGAGAAAGTAGCTGTATAAGTATCCTAACTATTTTGTATATACATTTTTTTCACTGCATAATACTCCTTTATTTATATGTCCCTTTTTTGTTTTGTTAGAGATGGGTGTTCCATTGCTGTTAGAGAAGCTGTATTTGGAGAAGTCTTTGAAGGACCTTTTTCATACTTGATGCCAGTTCAAATTTTGTATGCACTTGAATTCAGAAAAATAACCCAATATAGTCCAATAGTCCATAACAGTAGTCTCCTCAGTCTTTATCTTCCTGTAATCTCTCCACTCTTCACCATCCAATCAGTTCTTCAGTGCAGCTTATTTCTCTTTTACATTTTGTCCTTGTATATTTCACATCTTGTAGTTTATTTACACGATGCATTTAGTGAATTTGTAGATATAAAGGTATATAGTAAATACTAAACAATAAAAAGAATTAAAGACAGGACTCTTTTTTTTTCATAGAAATGATAGTTTGAAGACACGGATATCTTCACCCTGATTCAAACATTACATAACATATATGTGTAACTAATTACTAAATGCTGACTTTTAAATATTTAAAGTATCAGTTGAAAAAAGAACATGGCCAAGCAAGATAGCTCAGCAGACTAAGCACTTGATTAAGCAAGTGCAGGAATCAGGGTTTCATCTCTGGTACCACATGCTGCACCTGCCCCACTCCCATGTGCACTGAGCCAGTCACCAAGACCAGGTGGGGTGGTGCATCGACTACATTTTTAATTGGAAGAAATTATAAATATTAGTGTGCAATATTTCTTCATGATTTTTCAAAAACAAAGAATATACAAAAACAAACAACTTCAACCTTTGTTTTGATTACACTTTTACTAATATTCTTTCTCTCTTACATATCAAGATGCATCTTCGCATTCTTTGGTGTCCATGATCATTTATGTTGATGTGTTCATTTTAATATTTTCCAAATCACATGATAAGTAGGACTTCACTTATTTGTATAAAACTGCAGAACAAGAAGTTTTAAGAAGATTCATTAAGTTTATTCCAAAACATCTTATTCCTCTTTATTTATAATCTCCCAGACAGAGGAAAAACAAAACATTGTTCTAAAATTTATGTACTTGTACTTTGGGCAGGAAATGATATAGCTACTCCAGCTCCTATTTAAATACTGATGTACATTCAGTAAGTCGATCTCAGATATCATGAATTTACTCCATGTGCTTATATTTATAACACATCTCAAACTTCATTCATGACTCTTCCTAATAACTAATTGTTAAAATAAAATTTCTAATCAAACTTAAAACTAAAGTGTTTAAAATTAGTGTTTAGAATTATAAACATATATTTTTTATTACTGAAGAACATACGTGAACTAGGGTAATATACTTGTCTGTACTACCTTATATCATTAATGGTGTAAAGGAAGATCAGTGTTAAAAGTAAGCAGATGTACTTCGAACCCACTTTAATAATGCTTAAGTGAGTCAGTGTAATCACTATTTCTACATCTTTTTTCATGCTAAAAGAAGAAAGCTGCTGTGAAGGTTAATTAAATGTGTAGCACATGGATAACAGTGCTCCATAGATTTTATGTGCTCTAGAAATAAACACATCAAACTTGGGAAATATATGCAGAAAATAAAATACAATTTGAAAACAAATAATTACAGTAAAATGAAATTTTTCAGGTCAACTCTCCAATACTTACCAACTTATATGTTCCATACATAACTCGCTATTTAAGAACATTAATATGGACCATTGTAAATGACAGAATGGCCTGTATCAATGTGTCTATTGGAACAGCCTTCCTTGTCCAGATCATCACTGGAACCCTGGGAAATTTATTTATCTTAAGTCAGTATGTATACCATTACTTCTGTGGGTGCAGGTCAAGGTCCACAGATTTGATTCTTGGGCACCTGACCTTAGCCAACTTCCTGGTGATTCTCTCCAGAGGAGTTCCAGAGACCATGGCAGCTTTTGGGTTGGAAGACTTCCTCAGTGATGTTGGATGCAAAGTTGTCTTCTATGTACACAGGGTAGGTAGAGGTATGTCCATGGCCAGCACCTGCCTCCTGAGTGTGTTCCAAGCCATCACTATCTGCTCCCAGAGCTTTCAGTGGACAAAGTTTAATGTAAGAGCTAAAAAGTACATTCACAGCTCTGTTTTCCTATGCTGGCTGCTGCACATGCTGCTGAATGCCACTTTTCCTATGACTATGACTGCCAAATGGAAAAACAAAAGCATCACAAATAAAATAAACTTTGCCTACTGCTCAGGTCCCATGTATGAGAAAGTTTTATACTCCATAACCACTGCACTGTTCTTGATCAGTGATGCTCTGTGTATGGGGATCATGCTCTTCACCAGCAGCTCCACAGTTTTCATACTATGCAACCATAAGAAGCAGGTCCAACACACCTATGGGCTCAAAGTTGGCTCCAGACCCTCTCCTGTGTCCAGAGCCACCAACAGTGTCCTTGCCCTAGTATGCACATATGTACATTTTTACACTAGCAGCTTCATCATCCAAGGGTTTCTGGCTGTTTTGCAATATCCCAGCACCTCATTACTAACAACTGCTTCCTTGATTAACACATGCTTTCCAGTACTTTGTCCCTTTGTGCTCATGAGCTGTGACCACAGTCTCTTCAACATCTGCCATTTCTATTGTAGAAAGAATGCAGTCATCTGAACTCATCAGAAATAAAGGATACAATGTCTGAGATTTTTCACTGTAGTGAGTCATTAAGTCCTTCATTCATAACCCAGGGTCTCCAAATACAGAGAATTGTGGTTGGACCCCCAAAGTCAAAAGCCCTCTTCCCAAAGTTTTATTCCTCGTTTAACGAAATATATGCTCCACCCAGCCTGTCCCATCTGCATTCTGTCACAACTCAGAATTTTTCTTCTGCAAGTCCTAAACCTTTCTGTGTACTTTACCAAGGCCTGTAAAAAAATTCACATGGGACTTTCATACTCCAACAGCTGAAGGCAATTATCTCCTTATGAATGTGATGGAAGTATCATAACCCTAGTTTTAAAAACCTCAGTAAGCAACAGATATGACAATAAAATAGATAATATATCAACCATTGTTAATCAGCTATTCTTGGTTTGGAAATCTGTAACAAATGTATTGCTGTATGTTGCTGTTTGTTCCTTTGTTTCTGAATTTTGTTCTCCGTGGCTTTTATTTTTCAAAGTAAAATTAAATCTAAGACAAAAAATAAAAAAATAAAAACCTCAGTAAAAATCTCTTATAATTATACCATTTCTCATCTAAGAAGATAATGGAAACCCTGTCTAAAAACAAAAAAAATTTTGGCTTACTCAGGCTTTCTTAAGAGTGGGTCTGATAAGGCCTGAGGAGCTGGGAATTGAACCGTGTATCCTGAGCCTCACTGCTTTGCTTAAGCAAACACTTAAACAACTGAGCTAATGGGAAGGCCCCCTAAAAACCAAATTAAATGGAAACAAAATATGAGCTAAACAAATATTCTGAAAGTGACCTTCAGAATTTTATAAGAATTCTAAGTTCAAGGAAGGACACACAGTAAACTTTCTGTGAAATGCTTATTCATTTTGTACAATTCAAAATCATAGAAATTATTTTCATATTCATCTTGAATTTTATGTATCTATTCCTTCATCAGAATTTGTACTGTTATTACATTTCAGATCTTCTTTTTTATGTATTTGGTACAGGGTCTACGGGGTCTCAGTAACTAGATCGGATTCATAGTGATTCTCCTGTTTTCAGCCTCCCAAGCGCTGGGATTAAAGGCACACACCACCACGCTCAGTCTCAATCGCAGTCTCAGCGTGCCCTGGGCAGCGGGACTGGCACAGCATGCCAGGGATTGAACCCCAGCCACTGCATTCTGTCTAAGCAAGTGCTTTAATCCGCTGAGCTATTTGGCCAGCTCTCAGATCTTTTTTATAACTTCTCATTGCATAAATGTACGATGACTTTATTATTTTTAACTCTATATTTTGTACCATTTATACAAAAGTTTTCCTAGTGTATTTCTTGTGGGATGTGTGGTTCTGCATATATAGATATGTCTACAGATCTGGTTTTGCGTATGCTCTCTGAGTGCATTTACAGTGTTGAGGTATGTATGTGTGCCTTTGTAAGTGAATCTCCATCTGTACACTTGTGTGTGTACAGTTGTATTTCTCACCCTGAATCCCAGAAAACAGGAAATAACATAATACATTTGACTTCAAAAAGACAACTGATCCTGCAAACATGAGTGAAGTGTAGATAGATGATAAGATACTTAAGAGCCACATATACTGGCAAAGGCTTTTATAGGACAAATGCAAAGAAGGTACCTGCTATCTGGAGGCCATAGTGAGACAGCCAAGAAAAGAACTTGAATGTGTGTCATGACAGAAGCACATACCAAGGAAGGAATAATACAGAGAATGGTGGGATAAAAAAAGAGAGTGCAGAGAAAGGGTTGGGAATAAGAAAAGAAGATAAAAGAAGGTGGGATATACAGGAAAGCCTTATGGGAAGAGAGATGAAGATGTGGAGCAGGAGGAGCAAAAAGAGAATTAGAGTCAGAGAGAGAGAGAGAGATTAGGGAAAAGAAGACTTAGAAAAAATGACAAAACAAACAAATAAAAAATATGAGATGAAAGGTGAATGGTGACATACCTGATATCAAATGAAATAATGTGTTCAAGAGCGTGTGTGTGCAGATATGTGCGCACATGAATATTTCACAGATGGAAAGATATTTGAGAGGAGGAAGTCAAAATGGGAGACTAGAAGAAGTAATCGGAAATTGTCAGAAAGGAAAAAAGACTAACAGATAAATAGAAAAGTGAGCAACATCCAGATGGCTGATGCTGACAAAAATCTACAAGGTGCTGTACATGGTTTCAGCGCAAATCCTGAGAGGATGTGACTGACCTTGACAGATACAAAAGTTACATTTTTACTTATATAGGTTTTGTTTAACTTGGTCTTAACCATCCAGCAGAAAAGTAGAAGCACAGGGTATAAAAAGTAATGCCATATTAATATGTTGAGCTGTAAAAGGCTCAAGTCAACAACTTAGGACAATTGCCAGTTCTGCTGATAACCCACTAATGTTTTGAACTATTGGACAATATTTGGTGATTTAGCTGAATTGAAGTACCTACAATCTTTAGACTGATTTCAAGTATGAAAAGTCCTTTAAAGCATTCCTCAAACACGGCTTCTCTAACTGCAGTGGAACACCCATATCTAACAAAACAAAAAACAAAAAAGGGGGATACATTGGAGCCAAGAAGCTAGGAAATCGATCAAATATATGAAGATGGAGCTTGGCCCAGTGTCTAAAGCAAACAAGCTACCTCACTCTTGAGATGAACATCCTATATGGTTAAAGTTTGCTATCAGTTATTAGGTAACCTAGCATAGTGCATTACTAACTTCACAAAAGTATAAATAAAGGACAGTTTGCTGTGAAAAAAGGGAGAAGGAAGTTAGGATAGATATACAGCTATTTTCTCTTAGTTCACTGGGAATAAAACTTTGTACTAATATTGTTTAGACAATATATCATGTCCGCATTTTGTCCTCTGTATAACTACTATGAAGACAACAATATGTAATGTATTAATTATTGTAAATGTCCTACTAACCTGTATTGAAACTGTTTTATCATTAATCTATCTTTTTTCTCATTAAAATGAATAAAACTTACTTTAAAAAAAAAGAAAAGTCAGCAAAACAGAAAAGGATTTTTTTTTATTTTTTTTTAATAAAACAGTATTTTGAGGTAAATCAGGGAAAAGCCCAGGGCAGAGGACAACTGAAATTAGAACAAGGGGATCAAAGAGGTAGTTGAAAGGAAAGGAGAATGAATAGAGCAAAGAGGAGGGTGGGTTAGAGTGAAAAACACAGAAGGGAGATGACAATAAATAGAGAAAGAGACCAGAAACTGGGGAATGAGAGAGATGAACAACTGTGTACACAGTGGGTGCTAGTAGGTACATCCATGACAGAGAAGAGAGATCCACAGGATATCAGAAGCCTGAATGAGAAGAAAAGGAAAGAGTATGGAGATTCCTTTAAAAATCTAAGAATGGGCTGGCGAGATAGCTCATCAGCCTAAGGATCTACCTGGCAAGTGTGAGGTCCCGAGTTTGATTCCTGGTACCAAAACCCTACAACAATAATAAAAAAAAATCTAAGAATAGAAGGATCATTCCACCCAGGTTTGACCCGGTTGAATATAGTCCCTGAAAAATTAAAAGTATCAGACCACAATGATATTGGTACAACAATCTCAGTTTAAAAAGTGCCCATGAAAAAGAATGAAGACATAAGAACAACAATTTAAAAGAAAACCTTTATTGTGAGCTTGAGGCCTAAATTCTGACTATGAAAAAGGAAACTCAAACTTCTGGCCTTCTTTGGAATTTACCTCTAGGTCATATACTTGTGAGTGTTCCATGTAACCACATTACCTCATTACCTCATTTTAAGAAATTTTACATAAATTTCACACAAGTGCTACAAGGTTTACATTTCACTGAAAAAGTTGACCAGCTGCTTCTCATGGGCAATTGTGATTCAATGTTTGCCATATATCCCAAGTTGTTCTCATTACTTGTTGCAATTTTGTGATCCTGAGGGGGTCCAGCCCTCACGGACAGGATCACAGTAGAGGTAGAACTGAACAAAAAGATAGAAAGTTTCAGGAGGCCTGGACAGCTGGTCTAGCAATGAATTTATTTTGCTTCAAGCTTCTATGAAAGTATCGATCCTGTGACCAACATTTGTTCAGTTAATTCAAAATTTCTTATTTTACTGCAGCCAGAATAATTTCCCATGACAAAGATGATAAACAGAAGAAACACTTAGTCTGCCATTGGGCCCATTGCTCAAACTTCAAATCACAGAAGCTGAGCACATTGCCACTATTTACTTCCCTATCAGACTGTTTCTTCAACAAAGGCAAGCCTGTTAGTCTGGCTTCTAACATCTCCCCCTCTTATATTTCTTAATCATTGTTTGTGGAAGGTGAACAAGAGCTTATGCAGTGGCCCTTAGCCCATCCAATGATTCCTGGCAAAATACAATGCAGAAACAATAAGACAGCTGAAATGATCAATGATGAGAGCTAAGCCTGTAATCCACGCAGGGAAAACATATTTTGAACATTTCTAAAAACATTTTGCACCAAAATGGAAGCATCAGCAGTGGGCTCAGGAGCAGAACTTATATCCACAGTTTCTTTATGTAATTGTGTTAGGTCCAAACCCAGATCAGAATGGTTCCACACCCCAATAATGCAGACTGGGATCCTTTCCCACTAGTATCTGGCATTATTGTACAAAGCAGGAGTTGCACAAACAAATTGATAAGCCCCATGACAGTGCAGGCACAGGCTAAGCTGCAAAGCTTGTACCTCCTTTCCTAAACATAACAGCTTCTTGCAAGGCATTCATCTTGGCCTACAGCCTCTGATCTATATGTTTCTGAGCCATAAGAGCTAAGAGTACACTATGTGCTAAAGCATTTACAAATTGGGCAGTTTGTACTTCCTTAACCAAAGCAGTGGCCAATGCAGCCATTGCTCATTGGATTCCAATCACATCAGGTATACCTGCAACCAACACTCCCACAAAGCACTTGGTTCTAGAAAAAGCCTTATCTAATTCTAACAATGTAAATAGAGCAGAGTTTTCATACCAGGGTTCTTTTAGGGTGACAATAGGGGGTGACTCTTCAAGTAGTAAAACAGTAATGCCCAGATGCAGGTGTGATATACAATTACTAAAAGTACATCCCAAGCACTTTACATTACAAAACAATAAGTCCAGTCTGTTAAACAGAAGGGGAGCAGTGGCAGCTTCGTCATGCATCAGTATGAAGTGAGGTCTAAAACATGCTAGGACAAGAAACTCCTGGTCGAACCTGGGAGCCCACAGCGGTGTGAAGTTGTACTTCACTCATGGCTGCTATAAGCCTCCAAAGGTCCCACTGTAAATTTATTAATCTCTGGTAATACTAGGTGCTAAACACTGAAAAGCATAAGGAATGAAATTACTTATTACACTCAAGCGACCAATCAGTAATTCAAAACCATAAGGATATTCTGTTAGAGTAAAGGCCATCCCCATGCAGAACCGGCAAACAAGCCCGGGGAGATAGGGATACTGAGCTTCCCCTACAAGAGGTATGCATGGGGTCAGTCCTCACAAGGCTGAAGATCTCTGGGAGATGGGATGGACTAAAAGGCTACAGTATAACCCGTCAAAAGCACCTTCAGGCCATGAGATAATCCCATCTATATTAGTTCCTGAGTAGGAAAGGTTGGAGCATCACCATGGCTCTGCACCCTATGGATCCAAATTAAAGTTCCATAACAAGGACACTCTGGCATCTCCAGAGTGTTTCCCATAAAACACAGGTGCATCCTCCCACTAAATACTGCAGTTATACAACTTTGCTGAAAAAAATATATTCATTGCTTCCTAACCCATGACACCCAAGCCTGATAGAATACTGGTAGCCACCAACACTTTCCCACTTGACCACTGAGCTAGTCCTCTACATAAGCAGGACACACATGGCATGAGAGAACCACAAACATAGCCACAAATAGTTTCTTATATGTAATCTCCATGCCCTGTTCTTCTACCATATGTGTGGCTCACATGTCAGGCTCTTCACTTATCCCCAAGTGGGAGGTGTTTCTCATGAACAGTTTTTTGGTGACGTCTCTCTGGATGAATCTTGAGATGAGTCATGGGAGGAATCAGATATTCCAGTCTGTACCTGTGTGCTGGGTCCATGAGAAGACTTGATCAATCTCTCCTATATCTACAGGATGGATATGGAACCTTCAAGGAAGACACAAGCACATCCCCTTCCTCTGGTTCACAGAAGAATCAGGGCCCCACCCTTTAATGTAAGGGCATCTTTCCATTAGACAAGAACAAGGATTCATGGTGTGGACCCAATGTCTTTATGCCAGGGCACAGCTCTCTGATCATCAAAATTGAAAGACTTATAAATGTAAATTGTATGTTTTAATAGGCCATGAGTAGTGGAATAAGTCATATCCCTCTTCCTTAAAGTAAAAACTTATTATTTTCATGTGGAGAGAGAATGCTCAATGATTGCTTGGCCTGTGGGGTTATGTAAATTGGCCATCATCACCCACTATGTAGACATCTGATCTAGTATAGTGACCTGAAAACTCAGAAAGAACACTATATGTGGCCTTAATGTCAGCAACAAAGAGTTTTTTACCTGGGGTATCCAGCAAGATATTGGGCTCTGACAGAGATACCTTGATGGCGTCCACGTATCCTAAGCCTCATTGCTTTTCTTCAGCAGCAAGACCAAGCAGGTCAAATAATGATGAATCTAGTTGTAGTGTTTTCCTGTGAAGGCAGGGAATTGGATGCTTACCCACAATCTGGTAGATAGGGCAATCATATTTCCATTGACCCTTGAGCTTGCAGATGAAACCAAGTCCCAGTGATGGCTTCAGATTGGAACAGACTTGTACCCAGTGTCCTTCTTTGCTGCACGTGAAATATGGTCCAGGAAGATTGCAGGTGGCAGCATTGTTTAGGCTCAGCATTGCCTTGCAAGGTCTAATGGTCTGAAGGTGCTTTTGACTGGCTTTATTGTAGCCTATTTTGATGGAGTACCAAGTATCACAGCCAAAAGCTGGCACTTGTGTGTAGTTAATTTTTTACCTCTATCATTGAAGACATGGACAGTTAGCTTAGGTAACTCTCCCTTTGGGGTTTGAGGGCAAAGATCTGTCTTTTAAGCTTAGTATGAATGTCAGGAACAGATAGGGATATAAAATAGAAATTAATAATCATTTTTTCTATAGGAGAAACTGGATTTACAATAGTATATTTAGTTGGGAGCAATACACTTAATTTTTAAAATTTCATCTGATCACTAAGCACCTTGGGATATAAAGTATAATGAGAGAAGTGTTGTTTTCTACCCACTATGGATGTTCTAATAGTTAATTTGCTATAGAATATTAACAGACAACAGGTATAATTTTACAGAGCTCATTTGACATCAGTAGTTGTACGTAGTGGTGTAGCATAACAGTCAAGATGAAATCTCTATTTCAGTTAAACATCTCTAAATATACATAGCATACATATCAGTTAAGTTTTTGTTAAAAAATTGTCACTTGACTGATGACCTCATGTTAGCTTGACATGAACCCTTCATTATAAATATCTGGAGCATAATAGAAAGGTATATGTTTAAATTGAGAAAAAAATTGTGTTGTAAAGTAATGTAAACTTGGGAGGCATGAACATATTCAATATATGAAGAGCATTTTTATGAGAAAACCTTATTGTAAAATTTTCTGAAAAATTTTATCTCATAACCAATGACCTATTGATTGAAGGTATCGCTTAAGAGACTATTGAAATTATTGGGAGCGCCTCATTAATGAACAAAAAGGTTGGGTACACCTCTTATTGATTAACCAGAGGCTTTACCATTTTGATAAACTGAATATAGCAATTTGACGTCACTTTTTTATGCACTTAGTACATGATCTACAGGGTCTCACTACACAGATCAGACTTGTAGTGACCATTCCTGTTTTTCAGGGTCCAAAGAGCTGGGATTACAGGCACACACTACCACGCCCAGTCTAATTCTTCATCTCAGTATGTCCCAGGGACCAGGCTAACCTGGCAGGCCAGGGATCTAACGCCTGGCCCCTGTGTCTGCCTAAACAGATGTTTTAACTCGCTGACCTATCTGGACAACACTTGACATCACTTTGACTATTTAGTGATTTATGGAAAATCATTATTTTAAATTTATATCTCAAATTACATTTATAATAAATTCTCAAAAATAAAAAGAACAGCTATTCATTCAAAGGCACACAAACATATAAATAAATACACAGAATGCACAAACAAACATCCTTGTAAAGTTAAGAATACACTCAAATCTTTTTTTTCATACTTTTATTCAGAAACAAATAGCAATGAGACAGTTTCAAACCAAATTGGTAGGACAGTTTCAATAATTAACTGTCAATAATTATTAAATTTGAATAATTGTACACTTTCCTCCTAGTGGTTATTGCTGTACAAGATGCGGACATGATGTCCTATTTACAAACACCATTAGAACAAATCCTTCTATTCATTAAAAGAATGTAACTATATATCTATCCTAACCACTTTGAATACGTAGATACAAAATGGAACTTCATCTCTATCCCCTTTTTTGTTAAGTTACATCATTTAAATATTATAGGTGTGTAAACTCAGCAAAATATTCTAAAAGACTTCAGTAGTCCGTAATAGTATTGGGTCTTCCGCTTGACTGGCAATGTCAGAAATTGTTGACCTGAGTCCCCTACAGCTCAACAAAATGTGGCTTTATTTCTTATACATAATTTATATACTTTTCTGCTGGATGGTTAAGACCAAGGTAAAGCAGGACCTATGCAACAAGAGTTGCAGCTTTTTGGTGTAATAAGATCAGTGAAATCCTCTCAGGATTTGTTCTGAGATTCTGTACCTCAAATTGTAGAAACTTTGTCAGTGTCAGCCATGTGGATGAGTCACCGATATTGCTGGGCCAATGTGCTCTCTGTGAAAGCCTGAGAGAATGTTTTCTCTCCATGTGACTCTCTTTAGGCACATACCACGTCATCGATCACTTTCCTCTTTGGCCCCATAATCTCCTTGATCAGAAAATTTGGACACTACCAAGTTAGATGACATTACAGTACAAGTTCTTGTATGTCCTGAGTGTTAAGTGACCTTGGAAGGCTAGGGTCAAAATGTTGGCTTTCCTTGCAGTCCTCCTTTTTCTCTAATTTTAGTCTGCAAACATAGGTTGTTAACCATCCAGAAGACAAGCTTATGGTTATTAACGTACAACCTAGGGTGTTAAGCTTAACTTCACTATCTGTCTGAATACCAAACATCTTAGGCATAAAATGGAACAGGTATTTTTCATCAAGTATTGATTTGTTGAAATTTAAGTCCCCATAGAATATGATGAAAAACATTTAAAAATTAGAATATATTTTTCAAAAAAGGCATTAAGAATTATATATTTCTTATGTTCACACATAAGTCCAAAAATCAAATCATATACTACCTTGAAGCAGAACTGTCCCACAATATTCCTTTTCCTATTTCTTGCCTTCATTCACCACTCCCTTGTTTTTGAACAATCATCTACCCAAGAGACATCATAGCAGCAACTGGCATGTCATGACAAGCAGCCGGTATGCAGAAGACCAGAATGACTGGCACCCCAAGCATGAAACAACTATTACAGATTACTATCTTCAGTGCAGTTGCATAGTTCACAGGTATCAGTATATATAGTTAGTCAGGGTGAGAATCTTTCCAATTAACTTCTACAATCAAAAATCTTCTGGAGTTTCTCAGGATATTTGCCTTGCCCATCTTCTATATATAACTGTATGGCTTGACATTGTCATGTTTCCTAGCTCTTCTCCTTTCTCTCTCTTGATTAGTTAGTCCTCAAGATCCTGCTTTACTTTTACTTGTATTGTACTTTTCTATTTGTATTTCTTCTTCAGTTCTTCCATTAGGGAAACTACACGATATTTTACACATGTGTGTCTGGTTTATTTCACTTCTGAGTATATTTTCCAGTGGTATCCACTTCAATATAAAGGCTTCGAGTTTATCATTCTTTACAGCTGAGTAATACTCCATTGTGTAAAAATACCACATCTTTTTCAACCATTCCTCAGATGATGGCCATCTTGGTTTTTTCCAAGACTTGGCGATCACAAATTGTGCTGCTATAAATTTAGGCACACATATTTCCCTATGATATGATGTTTTCAGATCCTCTGGGAAAATTCCCAGTAGAGGAATAGCTGGTTTAAAGGGGATTTCCAGAACATCCACCTACCCGAGAGACATCTTAGCAGTAACTGGCATGTCATGACAAGCAGCCC
>NW_004524969.1:528886-537485 GCF_000260255.1 Octodon degus | reverse complement strand
TCCCACCAGCAGTGGAGAAGGGTTCCTTTTTCCCCACAGCCTCTCCAACATTTGTTGTTGGGTGATTTCTTTATGATGGCCATTCTTTCAGGGGTGAGATGATATCTCAATGTGGTTTTAATTTGCATTTCGTGGATGGCTAGTGATGTGGATCGTTTTTTCATATATTTCTTCGATTCTTTAATTTCATCCTCTGAGAAGCATGTGTTTATCTCGGATGCACAATTATGGATTCGGTCTTTAAATTTTAGGGCCCTAGTGTTTTTTAGTTCTTTATAAATTCTAGAGAGCAGACCTTTGACTGAGTACTCATGATTTGTTCCACATTTGTGGGTTGCCTTTTCACTTTGTTGGTAATTTCTTCTGACGTACAAAATCTTCTCAATGAGAGCAAGTCCCAGTTGTTATTTCCTTCAACTGTTTCCCGTGCGATTTGATTTCTCTCCATGAACTCTTTGCCTACCCCTATGTCCTCAATAGTTCCTCCTAATTTCTCTTCCAGGAGATTTAGTGTCTCTGCTTTAATGTTTAGATCTTTAATCTATTTTGACTTAAGTTTAGTGCATAGTGATAAACCTGGGTCAAGTTTTAGTTTTTGGCATGTAGAGAGCCAGTTTTTCCAGCACCATTTGTTAAAGAGGCTGTCTTTCTTCCAGTGAGTATGTTTGCCCCCTTTGTCAAAGATAAGATGGCTGAATGTGTTTGTAGGGGATTCTGCATCTTCTAATCTATCCCATTGATCCTCAGGTCTATTTTGTTGCCAGTACCATGCTGATTTTAACACAGTAGACTTGTAGTATAATTTCAAGTCAGGAATTGTAATGCCTCCTGCCTTGTCATTTTTGCCCAGGATTCACGTTGCTATGCTAGGTCTTTCCTGGTTCCAGATAAATTTTAGAAATGATTTCTCAACCTCTGTGAGGTAATGGAGGTAGTCTGATAGGGATTGCATTAAATCCCTAAAGCAATTTTGGGAGTATGGCCATCTTCACAATGTTCATTCTTCCCATCCAGGAGTATGGAATATCTTTCCATTTTCTGAAATCCTCTACGATCTCTTTTTTAAGAGTACTGTAATTTTGCTTGAAAAGATGTTTGACTTCTTTATTTAGATTAATTCCGAGGTATTTCATTTTCCACGATGCTATTATGAAAGGTATTGTTTCTCTAATTTCCCTCTCAGTGTATTTGTTGTCTGTGAAGAGAAATGCTATTGACTTTTGTGTATTGACTTTATAACCTGCTATGCTACTGAATTCCTTTATTAATTCTAGTAGCTTCTTGGTGAAGTTTTTTTGGGTCTTCCAAGTAAAGTATGATGTCATCTGCAAATAAAGATTATGTAACTTCTTCTTTACCTATTCTTATTCCTTTTATTTATTTCTCTTGTCTGATGGCTGTAACTAATCATTCCAGAATGATATTGAATAGGAGTGGTGAGAGAGGATATCCTTGTCTTGTACCAAATCTAAAAGTAAAAGCTTTCAGTTTTTCCCCATTTAGGATTATGTTAACTTTTGGGTTTTCATAAATGGCTTTTACCAGATCGAAGTAGAGCCCATCTATTCCAATTTTTCGTCGGACTTTGAACATGAATGAATGTTGGACTTTGTCGATAGCCTTTTCTGCATCAATGGAGATGATCATGTGGTTTTTAGTTTTTGGTCTATTGATATAGTGTATTACATTGATAGATTTTCTAATATTGAACCATCCTTACATCCCTGGGATGAATCCAACCTAGTAATGGTGTATGATCTTCTTGATGATTTTCTGTATTCCATTTGCTAGTATCTTATTGAGGATTTTGGCATCTATGTTCGTGAGGGAGATCGGCCTGTAGTTCTCTTCCTTAGTTGTGTCTTTCCCTGGTTTTGGTACCAGTATATTACTTGCCTCCAGGAATGATTTTGGGAGGATTGCTTCCTTTTCAATTTCATGGAAGAGTTTGAAGAGCATAGGGCTACATCTTCTGTAAAGGTCTTGTAGAACTCAGCTGTGAATCCATCCAGACCTGGACTTTTCTTTTTTGATAGCTTTTTAATTACATCTCGTATTTCATTAGCTTTTATTGGGTTATTGAGAGTCGTTATATCTTGTCTATTCAGTTGTGGTAATATGTATCTTTCTAGGAATCTGTCCATTTCTTCAGTGTCTTCTATTCTGTGAGAGAAAAGATTCTCAAAGAAGCTGTTGATTATTTTCTGAATTTCAACCAGGTCTGTGGTACTTACACCCTTTTTTTCCTTATGGCTTGTATTTGAATTTTTTTCTTTCCTCTTTTTGATGAGGTTAGCTAGGGGCTTATTGATTTTATTTAATCTTTCAAAGAACCAGCTTTTTGCTTTTTTAATTCTTTGAATTGTTTCCTTTGTCTCAATTGAAATAATTTCTGCTCTAATCATTATGATTTCCTCCTGTCTTTGGGCTCTGGGTTTGATTTGCTCTTCCTTTTCTAGTTGTTGAAGGTGCAGCATTAGGCTATTTAGTTGTTTCCTTTCTGTTTTCCTAATGTGTGAGTTCACAGCTATGAATTTCCCTCTGAGAACTGCTTTCATCGTAACCCATAAATTATGATAAGTTCTGCTTGAATTTTCATTGAATTATAGATACTTTTGAATTTCTTGTTTAATTTCATCTGTGATCCATTGCTTGCTGAGAAGGGTGCCATTTAATTTCCATGTATTTAAGGGTTTTTTCTGGTTTCTTTTGTCATTTATTTCCAGATTCATTGCACTGTGGTCAGATAATGTGCATGGGATAATTTCTGTTTTCTTGCATATACTTAAGCATGAGCTATGGACCAGTATGTGGTCTATTTTAGAAAATGACCCATGTGCAGCTGAGAAAAATGTTTATTCAGCTGTGTTTGGGTGGAACACTCTGTATGTGTCCACCAAGTCCATTTACTTCAAGCTCTGATTCAGTTCTGTAACTTCTTTAATAAGTTTTTGTCTGGTTGACCTATCTTTTCGGGATAAGGGGTTCTTAAGGTCTCCTGTTAAAATTGTGGTATTGATATTAGATTTTTCCTGTCCATTAAGATTTGCTGTATATAATTGGGTGCTCCTGTGTTTGGTGCATACATATTTATGAGTGTTACCTCTTCCTCTTGAATTTTTCCCCTAACCAGTATATAGTGGCCTTTTTTATTTCGCTTGATCATTGTTGGTTTGAAGTTGAGACTGTCTGAGAATAGGAGTGCTACCCCTGCTTTTTTCTGAGGTGCTGGACAGGTAGTATTGTGTTCCATCCTTTGACTTTCAGTCTATTAATATCTTTATGAGTTAAATGTGTTTCTTGTATACAGCATAGTGTTGGATTTTGTTTCCTAATCCACTGTGCCAGTCTATTTCTCTTAATTAGTCAACTGAGTCCATTTACTTTGATGGTTAGAATTGAGATGTATTAAAAAAAAGAATTGAGATGTATTGACTTACAGTTGACATATTATTTACCTGTTGTCGTTTACTCCTTTTTCTCCTGTGTTTAATTGTATGCCCTATTTAGTTGGTTGCTTCTAATCTCATTCTTGGAGTTCTGACCATTTTGGTCCCTATCTAGAACATCTTTCAGTAGCCTGTGTAGGGTTGGCTTTTTCATCAAGAAATTTTTTAGCTGTTCTTTGTCATGAAAGTATTTCATTTCTTCATCAAACTTGAAAGAGATGTTTGCAGGGTATAGTAGTCTGGGCTCGAATTTGTTTTCATATTGGACTTGAAGTACTCTGCTTCATGCCCTTCTTGCCTGCATGGTTTGTGAAGAGAAGTCGGCCGTAATTCTGATGGGTTTTCCTTTGAATGTGATCTTCTTCTTTTCACTAGCGGCTTTCAGTATAGTATTCTTGTGCTGAATTTCTGGGATCTTGACTATTACATGTCTCGGTGTTTTTTTCATTGGGTTGATGTTACTTGGCATTCCGTATGCTTCGGTTAACTGAATGTCAGATTGTTTCCTCATATTTGGGAAGTTTTCTATTACTTCTGCCCATATTTTTTAATGTCATTTGTATTGACTCCTTCTTTCTCAATGATGCCTATTAGTGTCACATTGTTCATCTTTGCATCATCTTGCAGGTGATGGAGTATTCTTTCTGCATCCTGGTTGTTTTTAAGAGATCCTTTCTTCCCTTTACACTAGCTGCACTAGCATCTTCAAGATCTGAAACTCTGTCTTCACTTTCACTTAAACGGTTTTGTAAGCTTGTGATTGAGATTTTTATTTCCTCTATATCTCTTTGACTCTGCTTCATGCGATCTATTTCTTTCCTGCATTGCTCATTCAAGGAATCCGTCATTTTTCTAATCTCCTCTATTTTTTTTATCAATGTCTTCTTTAGAACCAGTTATAAATTCTTTTACTGCAGTGTTGTTTTCACATTGGTTTTTCTCCTTATGTTCTGTAGTTGCTCCTTTACTTCAGATGCTATGATTTCTGAGAATTCTTTTTTTATTTCAGAAAAGAATTGCACTCTGAGTTTTTCTATAACTTTCTGCTAGTGCTTATTTACTATTGACGCTATTAATTCATGCATTTGAGCCGAGTTAGTGTACTCTGCTCTTGTTCTGGGTGGGCATTGGGTTTTCTCCATATGTTTCTGCCTTTGATTCTTTACCGCAGATGTTATTAATTCAGGAATTTCTTTTTTTATTTCTAGTCTGAGTTCCTCTATACCTTTCTGCAGCTGTTTCTTTATTTCAGAAGCTATTGATTCATTGCTTTCAGCTGTGTGATTCCCAATTTTTTCTGTGTGAGTGTCCTCTGCACTTGTTGTGGGTGCGCTTGGGTTCTAAGGTTGCATTTTGTTTGTTCTCTTCATTTTGTGTAGCACTGTCATCTGACTTTTGTTGTAGATCTTTGTTGCAGTCATAACCTTAGCACCTACTGAAGTTCAGGTGCAAATCTACAAAGTTTGGATTTATCCAGCAGTGCCTAGCTTGGGTCTGGCTGCTGTGCTCCGCTCTTTCCTGCTGCTGTCCTTGGGAGTGAACCTGTTTTGCCCCTTTGTCAATATTTTCTGCTCCTGGACTAGCTGGGTGGTTCTATCCTCAACACTCTCTGCAGGGATAGCAGCTGAAGATTTTCACCCCAGGCCTGTATGCCAGGCCTGAGCTGAGCCTGGAGGGGACAAGGTGTAGTAGGTGGGAGAGGCAGCTCTCCCACACACTCACCGGGCCTGGGCTAGAACTGGATTGGGGGTTCCTGGAATGTGGCAGAAACTCCTACCCTGTGTGCGGGGTGTGTGGGCAGGCTACGCATTGACCGGGAGGCTTCCCAATCAGGTCGAAGAGGGTTTCACCCATGCTGCACCTGAGCTGGAAATAGTAGTAGGTCCCACTGGCTCAGGGTAAGCGGGAAGCTCTACCACACACTCCGAGCCTGGGCTAGGACTGGGTCTGGGGGTTCCCAGAGTGCAGCAGAAATTCCTACTCTGTGGGCAGGGTGGGGGAGTTGCTGCAGAGTCTTGGGGATCGTCCCAAGAGGTGGAAGAGAGTTTCACCCATGCTGCACCTGATCTGGGACCAGTAGTAGGTCCCGCTGGCACAGGGTAGCTGGATGATGCACCAGCATCTTCAAGATCTGCAACTCTCTTCACTTTCACTCAAACAGTTTTGCAAGCTTGTGGTTGATATTTTAATTTCCTCCTCTATATCTCTTTGACAATGTTTTTATTATCTATTTATTTCCGGTATTGCTCATTGCAGGAATCCCTCATTTTTCTAATCCCCTTCATTTTTTTATCAGTGTCTTCTTGTAAAGCAGTTATTAATTCTTTTACTATAGAGATTGTTTTTGATCTGATTTCCTCTATATGTCTCTGCATTTGATTCTTTACTTCACACGCTATTAATTCAGAGATTTCATCTTTTATTTCAGAGTCTATTTCTGATCTGAGGTCCTGTATACTTTCCTGCAGTTCTTTCTTTACTTCAGACGCTATTGATTCAGACATTTCAGCTATATGGTTCCTAATTTATTCTGTGCTAGTATCCTTTCGCCTTGTTCTGGGTTGGCTCAGGGCCTGAGATTGCATTTTTCTCTTTCTCTTTGTCATTTGGTATAGCCCTGTCCTCTGACCTTTGGTGTAGAGCTTTGGTGCAGTTGTAACTTACTGAAATTTGGGTGCAGATCTACAAAGTTTGAATTCATCCAGTCATGCCTGGCTTGGGTCTGGCTGCTGTGTTCAGCTCCTGCCTGCTGAAGCCCTTGGAAGTGAACCTGTTGTTCCCCTCTGGCAAGATGCTCTACTCCTGTATTAGCTGGGTGGTTTGGGCCCCTAGTCTCTCTGCAAGGACTTCAGCTGCAGTTTCACCTCAGGCCTTTATACCAGGCCTCGCCTGGGTCTGGAGTAGTCCACAGGGTGCAGGGGAGTGCAGGTGGTCTCCCACATAGTTACATGGCCTGGGCTTGGACTTGGTCTGGAGGGATCCTGAGAGTGTGGTAGAAGGCCTCACTCACATGGTGGGCCTGGGCTGGGTCCAGAGAAGTGAAACCTGTCTCACACCTTCACCAGACCTGGGCTTGGGCTGGGTCTGGAGGGATCTCGAGAGAGTGGGAGAATTTCTCCCTCACGTGGCAGGCTTGGGCTGGCTCCGGAGGGGTGGAGGCTCCTGAGAGTGAGGCAGGTCTCTCTCACTCACACTGAGGGCCTGGGCTGGGTCCAGAGAGGTTCAGCATGTGCAGGTGAGCATGAAAGCTGTCCAAAACGCTCGCCAGGTCTTGGCTTAGGCTGTGTCTGGAGGGGTCCCAAGGGCACAGCAGAAGTTCTCCTCATAGTGTATTTTCTAACTTGTTAATGTGGTTCTGCAGCTTCTCAAAAATCATTTCATTCCACCAAAAAGGGGGAGGGGATGCTGGGAGATGGCTCAGTAGAGTAAGCGCTTCCCTGGCAAGTGCAAGGGTCTGAGTTCAATCCCCGATTCACCCCCCACCCAAAAAAAAGAAAAGAAAAGAAAAAAGAAAATCATTTCTGATCTCTTTGCTAGCCTGATCTAATGCTTTCTTTTCTTCTCTTGTAGTTCTCCACACAGCTGTTCATTCCTCCTGATTGGGTGGGTACTCGCACTCCTGCCCCTTGGGAAACACACCGCTAGGGTACAGGTCACAGACTGGCACTGAGGGAAGGTCCGTCTGAAGTCCTCTATTCTTCTTTTTCCTCTTTCCAGTTGCTCCATCTCCATCACCATCTCCACCATCCTCATCCTCATCTCTCTCTCTTCCAGTGCTTGTTTCTCCAACTGTTTTGCCAACTTATCCGTGGAGGTTCCTGTTTCTTTCTTGAGTTCCTGCTGTCTGCAACAGCCCCTTTGCTCTTATTCTTCTTCCGCTTCTTTTTCTTGGCTGCTTCTTCCACCATAGAAGCAGCTCCCTCTTCCCTGTTGTTTTGGTCCAGGTCGCCATTCAGGTGGCTCTCAGAGGCCTCTGCCTCCTCCATGCCCTCCGTGATGCCAGAAAGAGCCGAAGGTGTTTGATATTCAGATAGATAATAATGTTGTGTAGTGCCTCCATTACATAATAATGTCATTTAGTTTCTCTTCTGGATGTTTAACAACTAAGGCTTGGAGACCAATTGACGAATAGTTTTGCCTAGCCTTCCAAGGTCACTGAGGACTCAGAACTTAAGAAAACCTCTGCTGAGACATCCTATAACTCAGTTGAGTCCCTAATTTTCTGATCAAAATTATGGGATCACAGAAGAAAGTGATTAATGATACGTACTGTGCCTAAGGAGAATCACATGGAAAGAAAATATTTCTCATGCCTTCAAAGAAAGCAAGTTGGTCAAGCAATGGCCATGACTTATCCAGATGGCTGACTTTGACAAAAGATCTAAGAGGTGTTATACATGGATCCAAGGTAAATTCTAAGGAGTTTTTTAGCTGATCTTATTAGATAGCAAAAAGTTCAAACTTTATTTTGTATCATTTTCACTTGGTCCTAACTATTCAGCAGAAAAATAAAACCGTGAGATATAAAAAAATCAATGATGTAATAATATGTTAGCTGTAAAAAGCTCAAACCACTAATAACTTATGACTATTGCCAGATGTACTAATAAATCACTATTGTAATAGGATATTGAACATTATAGGATTAAATTGCTGTATACAGACACCAAATACCTTGGACTGGTAATTACAACGAAATAGTCTCCCTAATAGTTCTTCAAACACACCTTCTCCAACTGCAATGGAGTGCCTTTCATCCATACAACCAAAAAACAAAAAGGAGAGGCATGTGGGAAGCTTCTGAAACTGAAAAATGATCATATGTGGGAGGACAGGTTTAGACCTCATTGACTAAAGCAGTCAAGTTACTTCAATCTTGAGAAAAACATCCCACCTGGATATTATGGGCTATTAGTTTCTTACAAAGCTTGTGTCTTGCAACTTTGTAAAGGCATAAATAGATTCCCCTACTATGGTTTGGCTGCACCTTTGTCTATCAGGCTTGGTCCAATACCTGACCTCAGCAATTATCTGTTCTATTTATTTTCAGAATTCTTTTAATGTTTTCTTCTGGAGACTGCTGGAAGGTCAACAGAATCCAGAGAGAGAGAGAGAGAGAGAGAGAGAGAGAGAGAGAGAGAGAGAGAGAG
>NW_004524969.1:527610-528786 GCF_000260255.1 Octodon degus | reverse complement strand
ACACACCTATAATATTCAATAACAGAACTTAGAAAAAATGGGGTATACAGATGAATGTCCATTTTGTATCTGTGTATTCAAACTGGTTGGGATAGATATATAGTTACATTCTGTTAATGAATAGAATGATTTGTCCTAATGGTGTTTTTAAATAGGATCACAAGTCCGCATCTTGTACAGCAATTAACCACTAAGAAGAATATATGCAGTGTATTGTTTGTTGAAAAATAAAAAAAGAGAGATATATACTTAGTGAAGTCTAGTGTATGAAGGTAGGAGAATGTTTTGCATCTCCTGATGAGAGTGAGGCACAAAGAATAAAAGTTTCAGGAGAGTCTGGATAACTTAGATCTTGCCTCACAATAACAAATAAGAACTGAGAGGCAGGTCAGTGGGAGAGGAAACATGGGTACTATCCCTAGTATCACAGAAAAGTCATGATATTAAATGATTCAAGAATATGAGGGTTTGGTAGATTAGGCCCAGGACTGCAATGACAAAGCACCAAAAACTTGGTGGGTAGTACGAACAGAAATATAGCATTCCACACACAATTCTGGAGGCCAGTTACCCAAAATACCGGCAGAGACTATGTGCCCAATGACACCTCTAGGAGACTTCTACCTTCTCCTGGATCCTAGCTGCAGATGCCTTTGGTGCTCTTTGGTCTACTGCTGTGTAAGTCCAGTCTGTCTCTGTTTTCACAGGATGCTCTCTCTCTCTCTCTCTCTCTCTCTCTCTCTCTCTCTCTCTCTCTCTCTCTCTCTCTGTCTCTATCTCTCTATATCCTTGTCTTCTCAGGACCTTTTCTGTGTAGACACTTCAGACATAATGTATTAATGAAGTTACTCTAAAACTGCTTCATCATATTGTCATCTTGGACAGCAATGGTTTTTGAAAAAATCACATTATGTGGTATTTGATATTGGCCTCTCATCATATTTTCCATATGGAGATATTTCACTACACAAGATTCAAGAAGAATTCTTTTCAAATGTTCATAGATTCTAATACTTAGAGAGTGTCAAGGAATACCTTCTATTGAAATGAAACTCAATGAAATGTAATTTATGAACATCAAATGGTGATTGTTTGATTTTATTTTATCTTAGACATCAAAAACAACACATCTGAAGATGTTTCTGTGTAGAGGAAGCACACTGACTTTAGTCTGCA
>NW_004524969.1:521750-527510 GCF_000260255.1 Octodon degus | reverse complement strand
GGAATCCGTCATTTTTCTAATATCCTCTTTTTTTATCAATATCTGCTTTAGAAGCAGTTAGAAATTCTTTTACTGCAGTATTTTTTTCAGATTGGGTTTCCTGCTATGTTTCTGTAATTGCTTCTTTACTTTATCTACTACGAGTTCTGAGAGTTCTTTTTTTATTTCAGAAAAGAATTGCGCTCTGATTTCCTCTATATCTTTCTGCTGTTTCTTATTTACTGTCGACGCTATTAATTCATGCATTTGAGCCGAGCTAGTATCCTCCGCATTTGTTCTGGGTGGGCACTGGGTTTCTTCCATATGTTTCTGCATTTGATTCTTTAGTTCAGATGTTATTAATTCAGGGATTTCTTTTTTTATTTCCGGTCTGAGGTCTTCTATATCTTTCTGCAGCTGTTTATTTCAGAAGCCATGATTCATTGCTTTCAGCTGTGTGATTTCCAATTTATTCTGTGTTAGTGTCCGCTGCACTTGTTACAGGTGGTCTTGGGTTCTGAGGTTGCATTTTGTTCCTTCTCGTCATTTTGTGTAGCACTGTCTTCTGACCTTCTTTGTAGATCTTTGCTGTAGTTATAACCTTCGCACATATGGAAGTTCAGGTGCAGCTCTACAAAGTTTGTACTTATCCAGCTGTGTCTGGCTTGGGTCTGGCTGCTGTGCTCAGCTCCTTCCCGCTGCTGCCTTTGAGGGTGAACCTGTTGTGCCCCTGTGGCAAGATGTTCTGCTCCTGGACTAGCTGGTGGGTCTATCCTCTACATTCTCTGCAGGGATTGCAGCTGCAGGGTTACACCCCAAGCGTGTATGCCAGGCCTTAGCTGTGCCTGGAGGGGTCAAGGTGAATTAGGGGGAAAGAGGAAGCTCTCCCTCACACTCACTGGACCCGTGCTAGGATTGGGTCTGGGGGTTCCTGGAACGCGGCAGAAATTCCTACTCAGCGGGCGGGGTGGGGGAGGTACTGCAGAGTGATTGGGTGCGGCCCAAGGAGTTGGGAGAGGGTCCGGCCCACGCTGCGCCTGGGCTGGGACTGGTCCCGGTGGCACAGGGTAGCAAGAAGCACTCCACACCCGGACCTTTTTCTGATGGGTTTTCCTTTAAATGTGATCTGTTTCTTTTCTTTTGTATCTTTTAGTATACTGTTCCTGTGCTGAATTTCTGGGATCTTGATTATTGTATGTCTGGGTGTGTTTTTCATTTGGTTGATGTTATTTGGAGTTCTATATGCTTAGGTTACATGAGTGTCAGATTGTTTCCCCATATTTGGCAAGTTTTCTACTATTACTTCTGCCCATATTCTTTTTATGTCATTTGTATTGATTCCTTCCTTCTCACTGATGCCTATTAGTCTCACATTATTCATCTTTAAATTGCCTTACAGATGATGAATTTTTTTCCAGCATCATAGTTGTTTTTAAGAAATCTTTTCTTACTTTTTCACTAGTTGCAATGGTGTCTTTAAGGTCTTAGAGTCTACTTTCATTCAAATGGTTTTGCCAGCTTGGGATTGAGGTTTTAATTTCCTGTATATCACTTTGGATCTGCTTCATACATTCTATTTCTTTTCTATATTGCTTATTCAAGGATTCTATCATTTTTATATTCCGCTCTATTTTTTATCAGTGCCTTCTTTAGAAGCCCTTAGTATTTCTTTCATTATACTTATCGTTTCCTTTTATACTTCAAAAATTATTACTGATCTGATTTTCTCTATACTTTTCTGCAGTTGTTTCTTTACTTCCAATGCTATTATTTCAGAGATTTCAGGTGTGTGATTTCCAATTTCTTCTATGTTAGTGTCATCTGCATTTGTTCTGGGTGAACTCAGAGCCTGAGACTGCATTTTCTTCCTTCATTTGTCATTTTGTATACCACTGTCTTCTGACCTTTTGTGTAGAGCTTAGAGTTATTACCTTAGTGCCAGGTCTCTATCTACAAAGTTCAGACTCCTCCAAGTGGGTGTGGCTTGGGTCTGGCTGCTGTGCTACACTTCTTCCTGCTGCAGTCCTTGGAGGTCAACCCTCTGTGCCACTCTGTCAAGATGTTCTGCTCCTGAATCAGTTGGGTGGGTCTTGCCTGTAGCCTCTTTGCCTGGAGTTCTGCTGAAGGGTTTCACATTGGGCCTGGGCTCTGGGTCAAATGAGAATCCAGTTGGCCCCAGGTTGTCTCACTCACACACCGGGTCTGGGCCCTGGGTTGAATCTGGGTTCACTTTTGGAAACATGTATTTCAATTTTTATTAATATTTTACAGTGTAGCTGGGGAGATGGCTCAGTAGTCTCAGTAGCAAGCGCAAGGGCCTGAGTTCAATCCCCAATTCCACCAGAAAAAAAGAAGAAAGAAAGAAAAATTTTGGTGGTGGAACTTGTGGAGCTTTCAATGATAACAAGTAGCTGGCTGCAGGACACGTGCCACAGGTTTGCTACCACTGCTAGGTCATTTGTTTTTAACCGTGTATCAGCGAAGGGAGAGTCTATGCCTCGCCCACTGTTTCTGCTGCCACTTGTGGTCTTCTTCCAATTCCTGTTATTATGAGTAAGACATTTTATTCTCATAGACATAGAGCTTAGCATGATTTTTATCAATATGTTTTGAAATCTGTGTTCAAATGTACATATTTCTGGAAGAAAATCTTGCAAAACCATGATATTCTTATTTTATGTGTTATACTTGGATACTTTTTAAATTTCTCTATCCATTCAAATTTACTTTCACAACTATGTTGGAAATCACGAAAATATGGTAAACAAGACACTAGAGAAGGTATCTATGACAGAAAATGCAATAATAAAGATGTATATCTTCTAGTTTACCAGACATTATCAAATTATATTTTTTTAGTTCAATGAGAAGAAAGTTTTGAACTAATAGTATTTAGACAAGATATCACGTCTGCATCTTTACTATGAATAACTACTACAAAGACAGCAAAGTATTAATTATTGTAACTGTCTTACTAACCTGTTTTGAGACTGTCTCATTGCTTATATATATATTACAATGTAGAAACTGGAGTCATTTCTATTTATTGTTATAATCACAAAGTTTATGTATATTCAGAAGATGTTGTGTAGAACATTCTGTAAATGCCCAGTACATTCATGGGTTCAAAGGTTTTGCTCAGGTCTGCTACCTTCTTTGACTATTAGATCTATTTCTTTGAGATAATGGTGGTAGTAAAGTTCCCTGTTAAGACTATTACTGGTAATTTGATTTTTTGTGTCCTTTCAAATTTGTCTTATATAGTTTGTTGCTCCCATATTTGGTGCATACATATGCATTACTGTTATGTGTTCCTCTTGAAGTTTTCCCCTAGCAAGTATGTAGTGACTTTCTTTACCTCGTTTGATCATTCTTGATTTGAATTTCACATTGTCTGCAAGCAGAATAGCTTTTTTTCTGATTTTCTAGGGCATGTAGTATCATTTTCCATCCTTTGACTTTCAGCCTATGAATTTCTTTATGGATTAAATGTGTTTCTTGCATACAGCATATTGTTGGATTTTGTTTCCTTACCCATTCTGCCAGTCTATTTCTTTTAATTCACAAATAGAACTCATTTACATTGGAGGTTATAGATAATATGTATTGGCATCTCTTTGTCGTTTTTTCCTCCTGTTGGGTATTTGCTTTTCCTGTGTTTAATTGTTTGCCCTGTTTTGTCATTTCTTTCTGTTGTTGTTCTTGGAATTGTCTTCATTATGATCTTTTTCTAGAATATCTTTCATTACTCTTTGTAAAGTTGTTTGGTGACAATGAATTTCTTTAATTACCCTTTGTCGTGGAAGTGTTTTACTTCTCTGTTACTTTTGTTTTTGTTTGTTTGTTTGTTTGTTTGTTTGTTTTGGTGGAACCAGGTTTTGAACTCAGGCCCTTGCACTTGCCAGGCAAGTGCTTAATCTACTGAGCCATCTCCCCACCACCCGCCTTCTCTGTTACTTTTGTTTTGCAGGGTATAATGATCTGGGTTGAAAGTTGTTTTCTTTTAGGATTTGAGATACTTCACTAAAAGCTCTTCTTAATTTGATTGATTGTGTTGAGAAATCTGCTGTGATTCTGATGGTCCTTCCTTTATATGTCTGGGTTTAGATTTATTTTGGTTGATGCTATTTGGAGTTCTATATGCCTCACTTAATGTATGCCATATTCTTTCCCCATGCTTGGGAATTACCTGATTTTCTCTATACCCATCTGGAGATGTTTTTTTACTTAACATGGAATCATTTCAGAGATTTCAGGAGTTTGACTTCTAATTTCTTCTATGATGATGTCTGCTGGATTTCTTGTTGGTAGCATGAGGTCTTGAGACTATTTTGTTCCTTCGTCTTCTCATTTTCTTTTTCAGAAAGAACTCTTTGCTTTGACTTCTGTGATATATTTTGTGAAATTTTGATAGGAGGTAGCTTTGTTACTACTATCAGAGCCACTTTAGGAGGAGTATATTCTTCAGGGATATCATCCGTGTGGCATAGTTCCTTGGTTTGTGTCTGTGCTAAAATCCTGCCTTCGCTATTGATTGAGAGTGGGATGTTGGTTTCTATATGGCATTGTCCTCCATCTTTCAGAGTATGACTTTGGTGACTTTATTTTCCAAGTACTTCCCATTATTACCTAAAGGAGAACAAGTGGATAAGACAGATATAATATCCCAGTGACAGTAGTACAATAAGCAGTAATAGTAACGTCAAGCAAAATTTAGAGAAAAGTAATTCTTTTAATACTGGATATTAACTAATTGAGTTCATGGCTTCCATAAGTACCATCAACTACATCCTCAAGATTTTTGTTTAGGGTATAGTCTCACTGAATCTGTAAGGCATCCATACTGGCCTTGAACTCTCATCTTTGAACTTCCATTCATGAGTGGGGATCCAGGGAATCCCATTGCACCCAGCTCATAAGAAATTTTATATAAATGACATAATATGAAATAGTATCTCACAAGGGGTAGGAAATAGCTCAGCGGTCTAAGAACCTGCTTCAAAAGTGCCAGAGCCTGGGTTTGATCCCCTGTACCACATGCCATGCCAGCCCTAGAGCCAGGTATGGTGGTACACCCCTATAATTCCTGTGTTGGGGAGGCTGAAACAGGAGGATCACTAGCTGCACAGCAAGACCCTGCACCAACTAAATAAATAAATTTTTAAAATTTAGTTCATCTGTCACATATTATTTATAGCTGCATTTTCTGAATGTAATTTTGATTTTATCCATATTGCTCTTTTTTTCGATAAAAAAAGGTCTCACTATGCAACTTGGACTCCTAGCGGTCCTCTTGATTTGTGCCTTTCTAATGCTGGGATTACAGGTGTGCACTACCACACCTGGACTCCATGGCCCACTCAGTGCACCTGGGGGTGGAGCCAACATGGCATGCAGTGCCAGGGATCGAACTCTGCCCCTGTGCTTACCTAAACAAAGGCTTAGTCCACTGAGCTATATGACAGGCCCTGATTTTATCCATATTTTCTTGTATTACCAAATTTCTTTGGATATGTCCTAAAATGCCATTATGTGAAAAGTACTAATGCACATTTCCTTTTTTCTTTCAAAATATGTTATGCCTGGTCCAGCCAGATAGCTCAGCTGACTAAAGTGCCTGCTTAAGCAGAGCACATTGGCTAGAGTTCAGTCTCTGGCATGTTGAGCTAGTCCCCTCCCCAGGGCACGCTAAGACAGCGATTAAGACTCAGTGTGGTAGTGCAGGCCTGTAATCCCAGCATTTGGGAGGCTCAAAACAGGAAAATCACTGAGTCTGATCTG
>NW_004524969.1:504295-509185 GCF_000260255.1 Octodon degus | reverse complement strand
AAAAATAAATAAATAAATAAATAAAGTAGAAAACTAAAAAAAAGATCTACAAACTGCTGTACATGGTTTCAGGGTAAATTCTGAGAGAATGTGACTGACCTTGTCAGATACAAAAGTTACATTTCTTGTTATATAGGTCTTGCTTTGTCTTGGTCTTAACCATCCAGCAGAAAAGTATACCCACAAGTTATAAAAAGTAAAGCCATATTAGTACGCTGAGCTGTTAAAGGCTCAAGTCAAACAGCTATTGAAAATTGCCAGTTCTGCTGATAATCCACTACCATTTTGGACTATTGGACTATACTGCATTATTTGGCTGACGTCAAATATCTACAATCTTTACACTGATTTCAAGTATGAAAAGGTCCTTTAAAGACTTCTCTAAATACAGCTTCTCTAACTGCAGTGGAACAACCATCTCTAACAAAACAAAATGAAAAAGGGGGATATGTTGGGAACCACGAAGCTAGGAGATCGATCAAATATGTGCAGGTGGGACTTGCCTGAATGCCTAAGGCAAACAAGCTGCCTCACTAACGAGATGAATATTCTGTCTGGTTAAGGTTAGCTATCAGTTGCTAGGCTACCTAGTGTCATGTGTTACTAACTTCACAAAAGTGTAAAGGACCGTTTCATTGTGGAAAAAAATGGAGAAAAATATATATATATGCATACACAAGAGAGTTAAAATAGATATGCAGCTACTTTCTCTTAGTTCATTGAGAATAAAGGTTTGTACTTTTATGATATCTTGTTTAGACAAGACTTAATCAACAATAAGGTGGCTGAGGGTGTTCAGAAGATTTCTGCACTTTTTTATATATTCTATTGATCCTGAGGTCTTTTTAGCCAGTACTAATTCTGTTATTTAATGGCAGCTTTGTACTTCAAAATGTTTTCTTGCCAGCTATTTCTCAGAGAATTAATATCTAGAATACAAAAAGAAATTTTTAAAAATCCAGAGCCCCTGAAAAAGTACCCAAACCAAACGTAGGCATCTGATATAAAAAAATTTTTTTCATAAGAATAAACACTAGAAAAATAGATGAAAAAAATGTTCAATGTCACTGCTGAGTTTAGAGGAAATATTAAAACAACATAGAGATTTCATCTAACTCCAGAAGAAATCTATCAGCAACAAATTCTATCAGTGCTATGGGAGAAAAAAATGATTCTCCATGCTTGGTGAAAGTATAGAGAATTAAAACCACTGTAAAATCAGGTTGGAGATTCCTCGATAACCTAGAATATAGGTGCCACTCAACTCAGCTATGTCTCTCCTTTGTATATTTCCAGAAGAACTAAAAACATATCGAAGGATATATGTGCCCCCATTATCAGAAGCATTGTTTCTAATAGTTAAATTTTGGAAACTTCCCAAATGCCCATGAACTGATGAATGGATAAATAAGATATGGGCTTTATATAACAAGCAGCACTACTCAGCCATACAAATGATATAGCTGAAACATTTCTGGGTAAAAAGATATGACTTAAACAAAAAGAATGTTAGAACCAAAATGTATGAATATCATGAAATAAGAAATTGCTCAATTGAGAGAAGAAATAGAGATGAGGATGTTAAAAATATGGAAGATAAAAGGAAAAAAGATAATAAAATGAAAACAAAGCTTCTGTGCATAATGAGGGGAATGGAGCTAAATAGAGCAGAGTGAAAAAAGTTGGAAATAAGATACATTATGCACAAGTACAAATTTCCTATGATGAATGTAATAATTATGTACATTTGAAATATATCAATAAACTTAATTATAAAAGGGAGAAAATCCATCACTGTGCATATGGTAGATGAACAAGCAAGATTTTACGTCAAGAGAAATAATCCAGGCAGAGAGAAACAAGTGCTACATGATGTACATGGCATATAAATCAGTTGTGTTCTGTAAGCAGAATGTTGGTCACTCATAGCTGGAGCCTCAGTTGGGCTGGGCAGCTTGCAGGTAGTTGCAAATTGAAGGAATATACTTTACAGAATGGTAAATATGGTAACTAACAATGTCAAATTCTTCAAAAATGAATGCTATCATATAAACTTTTCTCAGAAAAAATGTGATGTAATAAAGGGCCAGCCAATATCTCATCAGATTAAAGAGCCTGTTTAGACAGAGGCAGGGACTGGGGTTAAATCCTTGGCACCATGTGCTGGCCCTTCCCCTGGGGCACGCTGAGATGGAGATTGAGACTAGGCATGGTAGCACATGCCTGTAATCCCAGAGCTTGGGATGCTGAAAACAGGAGGATGACTATGAGTCTGACCTCTGTAGTGAGACCCTGTAGACCCTTACTAAATACATAAAAAATAAATAAATAAAAAGATAAATAGGAACTTCTTTTCATCAATAGATTCGTTTTTTAATTAATTTTATTGAGAAAAAAATAACAATAAGACAGTTTCAAAACAGGTTAGTAGGACTGTCACAATAATTAATGCACATATTGTTCTCTTCATAGTAATTATTCATAGTATAAGATGTAGACATGATATGTTATCTAAACACTATTAGTATGAATCTTTCTTCTCATTGGACTAAGAGACAGTAGTTGTATAACTATGCTATTTTGTGCATACACATATTTTTTTCACTACAAAATGGTCCTTCATTTATATCCTCCTCTATTGCTTAGTTTTTTTAGAGATGGGAATTCCATTGCCATTCAAATATTGTATGTATGTGAATTAGGCAAAATAATCCAATATAGCCCAGTAGTACATAATAGTAGTGGGTTATCCACAGAATTGGCAATATCAGAAGTTGTTGACTTGAGCCTTTCACAGCTCAGCATATTAATACGGCTTTACTTCCTATACCTCATGTTTATACTTTTCTGCTGGATGGTTAAGAACAAGATAAAACAAGATCTATATAACAACAAATGTAACTTTTGTATCTGACAACGTAAGTCAAATAGCCTTAGTAATTATCCTGAAACTCTGTACAGCAGTTTGTAGATCATTTGTCAGTGTCAGCCATCTGGACAAGTCATGGTCATTGCTTGACCTATTTACTCTCTGAGAGTAAATAGGCCACTCTAGGTGACTCTCCTTAGGCACACTCTGCATCATCAATCACTTTCCTCTGTGGTCCTATAATCTCCTTGAACAGAAAATTTAGGATACCACTGAGTTACAGGATGTTACAGTACAAGTTCGCTTATGTCCTGTGTCCTCACTTACCTTGAAAGGCCAGGGCCAAAATGTTGACTGTCCTTGTAGCCCTTGTTTTTCTCTAATGTTTTTGTCCACAAACTTAGGTTTTTAACCCTCCAGAAGAGAAGCTTAATTGTATTATTACCCTGTAACATAGGCAATTGAGCTTAACCTCACTATCTGTCTGAATATCAAACGCCTTAGACATAACATGGAACAGCTATTTTTTTTTTGCTTTTTACTTTTTATTTTTAATTAGGTTGAAGTTATTTGGCATTCTGTATGCTTCAGTTACTTGAATGTCAGATTGTTTCCTCATATTTGGGAAGTTTTCTGCTATTGCTTCTGCCTATATTTTTTATATCATTTGTATTGACTCCATCTTTCGCATTGATGCCTATTAGTCTTCTTACATTGTTCATCTTTTCACTTTTTTTGTGGAACCAGGGATTGAACTTAGGCCCTTGTGCTTGCCAGGGAAACACTGTTCATCTTTGCATCATCTTGCAGGTGATGAATTATTTTTTTCCTGCATCCTAGTTGTTTTTAAGAGATCCTTTCTTACCTTTTCACTAGCTGAACCAGCATCTTCAAGATCTGAAACTCTGTCTTCACTTTCACTCAAATGGTTTTGCAGGCTTGTGATTGAGATTTTAAGTTCCTCTGTATCTCTTTGACTCTGCTTCATGCAATGTATTTCTTTCCTGTATTGCTTATTCAAGGAATCTGTCATTTTTCTAATCTCTATTTTTTATCAATGTATTTAGAAGCAGTTATTAATTCTTTTACAGCAGAGTTTTTTTTCAGATTAGGTTTCCTCCATATGTTTCTGTATTTGATTCTTTACTTTAGATACTATGAATTCAGAGATTTCTTTTTTTATTTCAGAAATTCTGTTCTGAGTTCCTCTATACCTTTCTGCTGTTGTTTCTTTACTTTCAACACTGTTAATGCATTCATTTCAGCTGAACTAGTGTCCTCTGCACTTGTTCTGGTAGGCATTGGGTTTCCCCCGTGTTTCTGTATTTGATTCTTTACTTCAGATGCTATGAATGAAGAGATTTCTTTTTCTATTTCAGAAATTGATTCTGCCCTGAGTTCCTCTTACCTTTCTGCTGTTGTTTCTTTACTTCCGACGCTGTTAATGCATTCATTTCAGCTGAGCTAGTGTCCTCTGCACTTCTTCTGGGTGGGCTTGAGGCCTGAGATTGCATTTTTCTCATTGTCTTTGTCATTTCCTATAGCACTGACGTTTGACCTTTGGTGTAGAGCTTTGGTGCAGTTATAACCTTAACAACTACTGAAATTCAGGTGCAGATCTATTAAGTTTGAGTTTATCCAGTTATGCCTGGCTTGGGTCTAGCTGTTGTGTTCAGTTCCTTCCTACTGCAGCCCTTGGAAGTGAACCTGTTGTGCCCCTCTGTTGTGCCCCTGGCCCAGGCGGGCACTGGGGAGCGCAGAAGCTCTCCCACACACTAGCCGGGCCTGGGCTTGGGCTAGATCTGGGGATCCCAAGAGTGTCGTAGAAGTTCTCACTCACTTGGCAGGCTTGGGGGCAGGGGCTCCGGAGAAGTCAAGGGGTCCCAAGGGTGCAGTAGAGGGTCTCACTCACATGGTGTTCCTGAGTTTTGGTCCGGAGAGGTCCTGCAGGTGCAGGAAGCCTAGAAGCTCTCCCACACATTCGCCAGGCCGGAGCTGGACTGGATCTCTCTCTTTTTTTT
>NW_004524969.1:502922-504195 GCF_000260255.1 Octodon degus | reverse complement strand
TCCTGAAAACAAATGCAAGCTTTTGGTCAAATCATAGTTCAGTGTAACCTTAGTGAGTTTTGTTTATCTGATTAAGCCCACTTAGTAAGTGGAAGATACATGTGTATAAAATAAAATAGTTTCATTCACTCATTTATGCTAATGATTTTCAATAACAATGACCTATCTCAAAAGAGAAAAATCTATTACACAATCTCTTTGTTTTCTGTCCACAAATCTTCCTTTCCTCTGTCCTTAAAGGGGTTCATAGTTGAGCAAGATATTTATAAATAAACAAGTAAACTCAATTTCAAAAGACAAGAAGGTAGTGAATATAAATGTTAACACTTAATACTAATTATTAAATCTTAATACAAAGGCATTGTTAATATTAATTGTACTCAATTGTTATTGTTAAAATAATAACTTCAAAATGCTTATTAATATTTAATTAATAAATAAACCACATAAGAAACTGGCAAAGAATTAAATAGACATTTGTCAAAAAAATATTAAGGGGCTGGAGAGATGGCTCAGTGGTCTAAAGCACCTACTTGGAACAAGCTTGGCAAAGCACAGGGACCACGGTTCGATCCCCCAGCACCACATGCCAGCCAGCCCCTCCCCTGGTGGGCTGAGCTGGCCACACACACATACACACATAAATAAATAAAAGTTTAAAAAAAATATTAAGCAGTTTATTGAGAACTGTTCAAAATCAGAAATCAGGGCCAGGAAGATAGCTCAGCAAGGGTCAGAAAGATGGCTCAGTAGAATAAGTGCTTACCTGGCAAGTGCAAGGGCCTGAGTTCAAACCCCAGTTCCACAAAAATAATGAAAGAAAGAAAGAAAAAGAAAGATATCTCAGCAGACTACATGCCTGCTTCAGCAAGCACAGGGACTGGAGTTCAGTCTCCAGCACCACATACCACACCAGCCCAACCGCTTGGGCACACTGAACTAGTCACCAAAACTGAACGTGGTGGAGCACACCTTTATTCCCAGTGCTAGAGAGGCTGAAAACAAGAGGATCACTACAAGTCTGAGTTGTGTAGTGAGACCTTGTACCAAATACATTACAAAAAAAATAAGAAATAATTAGGAAATGCAAGTCAAAACTTCAGTGAGACACCACATCATATGTGTTCAAATGACTTGCAAACAAGAAGGGTAGGCCCCAGGCAATTCTGGGGAATAAAGACAAGGCAGGTGGCATTACAATTCCTGACTTGAAATTATACTACAAGGCTACTGTGATAAAATCAGCATGGTATTGGCATCAAAATAGACCTGA
>NW_004524969.1:499052-502822 GCF_000260255.1 Octodon degus | reverse complement strand
GAAGGAGGAGGAGGAGGAGGAGGAGGAGGAAGAAGAAGGAGAAGGAGAAGGAGAGGGAGAGGGAGAGGGAGAGGGAGAGGGAGAAGGAGAAGAAAGAACGAGGAGGAGGAGGAGGAAGAGGAGGAGGCGGTGGAGGTGGAGGAGGAGGAGGAGTAGAAGAGAATGAGTCTTCAACCGAGGAAAAAACAGAAAATTTACAAAATATTTCCATGGATAACAATAAATATTGCACTATAAATTCAACTTTTGTCATTATCTTGATTGGCTAACAATCTAAGTGGAAACTTGTCAGCAACTTTTAAAGCATCTTTTATTTTCCAACCAATTTAATCCAGCTTAAGTAGAATTTTTACAAGGTACTATATTCATAAGAGTTGACATATAAAACATGCATATTAACCAAAGTCATACATAACTTTTATGTTACCAAAATTTAAGGTATATTCAAGTCCTGTATAATGTTTAAGGCTACAAGCTCTCAATCTGTAATGTTTTGAATTTGGCTTACCTGAAATAATACATGATTGATTTTCCACAAAAAGTCCCAAAATGCAGAAATTCACAAGAAAAATAAATAAAATTTATTTGGGTTCCAAAATCTCTAATGAAGCAGTTGCAAGTCCATTCATAAGATATTTTAAAAATTAAACAAGGAGACATACAAATAAGAAATGTAGAGGACACACAAAAATTTATTTTTATTTGTATATTTAAGAAAGACTCAGAAATAGGCTGTCCCTGAACTTACTATGCAGTGCAGGCTGGCCTCAAACTTCTAGCAGCCACCTGATTTCTGGGATACAGATGTGCACCAATATGCCCAGCTACAAAAGAATTAATTTAAATCAGAGGGAACTCTTTGATGTAATGCCAAGTTAAGTTCTAATAACACTTTTGTAATTGTGGGTTTGAAACTATAATTAGAGTAGTCAGAATTCTCTGTTTCATCATGCTTTAGTGCATTTTGGGGAATAATAACAAAGGTTTCTTGCAATTGACATGGAGAGTCAAGAAGTCAAGGGAAAATCTCTTTTACACCCATGAAGACAAGTACTGTTTTCAGAAGCACCTTAGGTTGGGTGTTTATTTTATTCTCAGGAATAACTCCTACCACATACATGCTCCTTGGGACACTTCTGTAGTAGTTATTACAGTAAAACTACTTCTTTGATAGCCACAGCTATTTCTTGAAGTAAATGCTTATTTTAAAGGGACAAATCATTAAAATTTATAGTGTTGTCTTTAGCCAATCAGCTGTTTTACTGATGCTAGGTGATTTTTTTTCTGAAGTTTGTTGTTTAAAAGTTTAAGAACATAGTCCAAGGAAATAAGTGGAAATGTTTGGTTCTTTTAAACAAATATATAAATACAGGTGTTGCCTATACCACTCACCCTATTTTCCCCTATATTTCCCAGACTTCTTTTTTTAATGAATTAATTTAATTGTATATTCCAAATATGCAAAATTATCATATTAATTGGGGGCCATTTGTACCTGTACATGCCATATGTTGACTCTTTTTTCCAAATTTCCCTACCTTCCCTTCCATTCTCTTCCCCTCCTTATTCACAAAAGCTTTCTTCCACTTTCATTCTTTTCTCACTTTTCCCTTTACCTTCTTGCCTTTACCTCTGCCCCCTCACTTGTTACCTTTTCCAATTGAACATTTTCCTCCAAGTTCATCATATCTATTATATGTTGTGGACCTTATTTCTACTTTGTTTGTCCCACCATAGAAACTATATGTTATTTACGTGTGTTTGATTTATTTCACTTAAGAATATAGTCTCAGGATATGTCCATGTTTACTCAGAAGTGTCTCTAATTTATGTTTCTTTATAGCTGAGTAGTGCTTCATTGTATAAAAATCACAATTTCTATATGTATTTATCTGACGATCTGTGCAGATTTCTTGATGAACTTGTGTCTTCATTAAAAACAGTGTGCTGACTTTGGATACATGTAAATGATGATGTTCAGGCAGGAGATGATATCTTGTCCTGCTATGAGAAGGTTGGGCTTTCTGGCATTATTAGAAAATAATAGAGGACTACCAAATATATTGTACCCCAAAACTGAGCATAAGGAATAAACAACTGAGATGAGGGAAAGGAGAAAAGATAAGAATAAAGGAAGGGGGAACATCATGTAAGTTTATACACAGAATAGCTAAGATGACTGTATAACTAATTTCTATCAGTCTTTTGAAGCTAAAAGATAAAGTTTGAAATTTCTACTTTGACCAATTTTGCATACTAATACCTGTAATCTGAGCAAATACAATAATACAACAATGTGCAATATAGGGGGCGAGAGATGGCACAGTGGAATAAGCGCTTCCCTGGCAAGTGCAAGGGCCTGAGTTCAATCCCCAGTTCCGGAAAAAAAAAAACTAAAAAAAGAGAATAATAATTAAAAAAACAATGTGCAATATAACAATCACAGTTGAATACCTTTCATCTTGCTTTTATTAAATGTGTGTCATCTCTAATGTCTTATTTCATACTCTTTAAAATAAATTTAAAAATTAAAGGACAAGGAAAAAATAAAGGTTAATTGAAAAGAAAAAAGTTAGAGTTTAATTGTTTGAGCAAACTTACATGCCTATATCTGACAATATGAGCAACAAATTCGATGATAACAATGCATAATATAACAACCCTTAGGACCAGCCAGGTAGCTCAGTGGACTAAAGCACCTGCTTAGGCAGAATGCAGTGGCCAGGGTTCCATTCAGCCCTGCCTCCGGGTGTGCTGAGACAGAAAATGAGACTGGGCGTGGTGGTGGCACCTGTAATCTCAGCACTTGGGAGGCTGAAAACAGCAGGATCACTATGAGTTCAATCTATGTAGTGAGACCCTGTACACCCTGTACTAAATATATAAAGCCCTTGTTAATTTTCTATTATTGTTTTGAAATCTAATACCATTTTTATTGTCTAATGTTGCTTTGTTTTTGTTTTGATATTGTTTGAGGTTTTTTTCTGCTTTTTAAAATTTAAAAAAAGGTAAACAATGAGTATAAAATGTCATCCTGTTATGGCTTATATCTGGATGTCTCCTAAGTGCAATGTGTTCTTGTCCTCTTTGTTGACATCTTTGAGGGCACTGTCCTCTCAGACTGCCTATAATATTTCTATCTAACATAGTTGTGTGTAGCAAAATCTTAAGGAAAGAAATGGGTGGCATGGAAAGAATTGAGCCTTCAGAATTCTGGAGGAATTTTAGTGGGTATTGAACAAAGTCATCACTCAAAAACACAGTAAAAGAAACACTATAGGTCTTTTTTTCTAATGAATCTAGGTCATTACATGTTCCTTCTGTAGTAGATACCATAGACTCTGGAGAGAGTCTGATCACGACTTATGAGCAGAAATGGACAGACTGTGGGGAAACAGTCATTTATTATGGCAGCAACTGCAAGTAATAAGGAGCTAGAATTGTAAACAATAGTGATTGAGATTTGCATGGTGCAGGCGATAGCATAAAATATTACATATGTGCACACAAGGATAAGGGTGCTGTGGGTAACCCTGTTCTCAGGGGATGATCTGCAGGAGATATTCTTCTTGTAGATATATTGGACTCGCCGTTTATGTGTATACAGGATGAAAACCATGGAGCCACGTGCACAAAGCAAAAGCACTATACACAATGTGTCCATGTCTCTTCCTCTATTTCCCTCTCAGTGTGTTTGTTGTCTGTGTAGAGGAATGCTATTGACTTTTGGGTATTGACTTTATAACCTGCTATGCTACTGAATTTCTGTA
>NW_004524969.1:488123-498786 GCF_000260255.1 Octodon degus | reverse complement strand
TTTTTTTGCAGTACCAGGGATTGAACTCAGGACCCCGTTCTTGCCAGGCAAGCACTTATTTACTGAGCTATGATGTTTTTTATTTTTATTTTTTGGCGAACCAGAGATTGAACTCAGGCCCTTGTGCTTGCCAGGGAACCGTCTATTCCACTGAGCCATCTCCCCAGCCCCAATGCTTTTTAAGTGTTCAATAAGTATTAAAAATTCAAGACTTTAATTTTTAAAATATTTTTTCTATTAAGTGCTCATTGTTAAAACTCATAAAATTAATAATGTATCAATAGAAATAAATCTATAAAGAATAAATATGGGTATTATACATCCACAATGATGCACTTTTCTGACAAAATTGGAGTTTGGGGCTACGGAGTAAGGGTCCAACATACAAAAATTTGAAGAGGATACTGTTTAGCCCATAGTCATCAACTTGCTAATTTCCAGAAGGGAAAAAAAGCCTCCTAAGATTCTGTTCATGCTGGTCTGAATCTATAGATCAGTTTGAGGAGGGTAAAACATAAAACATCAAAATAATCCAAACAGGGCTGGGGAGATAGCTCAGCAGTCTAAGAGTTTGCCTGGCAAGCGCAAGGACCTGGGTTCAGTCCCTGGTACTGGGGCCAGGGAGATAGCTCAGTGGCATAAGTGCCTGCCTGGCAAGCACAAGGTCCCAAGCTTGAGCCCTGGTACCACGTGCCATGCCTGACCTGGAACCAGGCATGATGGCACACAACCTGTAAACACAGCACCGGTAAGGCTGAAACAGGAGATCATTACAAGTCCAAAGCTGCATAGCCAGACTTTATGCCAAATAAATAAATGAGAGATTAAAACAAAACAAAACATTAAAAAACAGTGCTAGGAATCAAACCCAGGGTCTCCTGCTTGCTAGGGAAGCACCCTATCTTTGTGATCTACATCTTCTGCTCAAATCTGATGTCTTAACACTGAATTAACAATGAACTTGGTATCATTCTGCCTTTAAGTCTTTATCGATTTTGGAATACTGACCTTATATCCTCTATCCTTTCTAAATTTACTATTTCTAGTAGGATTTTTTTAGGGGGAGCAGATTCTTTGGGATTTTTCTATATAAGTATGTTATCTGTGAGGAATTTTTTCCTATTTAATATGTAAGGAAAACTTTTTCTCTTGCCTCATTGCACTAAGATGTCCAGTATATTAAACAGGAACTGTTCCAAGGGGAAAAGTATTTAATTTTTTTTAAATGTATTTAGTACAGGGTCTACAGAGTCTCACTACACTACACAGATCAGACTTGTAGTGAGCCTCCTGTTTCCAGCCTTCCAAGTGCTGAGATTACAGGCTTGCATCACAATACCCAGTCTCAATTGCTGTCTCAGTGCATCCCAGGGGCAGGGCCAGCATGGCAGGCCAGGGATAGAACCGGTCTCTGCCTAAGCAGGCACTTTAATCCACTGAGCTATCTGGCTGACCCATAAGTATTTAATTTTGATAATTATGATTTTAACTACTAGATTGCTGCTTGCAAAACTTCTGTATTTTTAGTTTGGTGAGAATTTATTTTTGGAGAACAGAGGATGGAACACAGGGTTTCATAAATGCTACAATCATTTTTATTTAAATGAGAAGATTAGTTTGGCTTATATGCTGAGAGTTTCTATCATGAATGGATGTTGAATTTGTCAGACATTTCTAAGAATTCATTTACAGTCCAGTGTGGTGGCACGTGCCTATAACCTCAAAACTCAGGAAGCTAAGACAGAAGGATCATCACAAGTTCAAGGTCATCCTGGGCTACCTAGCGAGTTCAGGGCGAGCCTGAACTGCATAGTGAAAGTCTAAGCTCCTGCCTAGGCAAGCACAAAGACCCAGGTTTGATTCCCTGTACTCTAAGCTGTGCCAGCCCTGCCCCAGGCACAGTGGAATCAGCCAACAAGATCAGTTGTGGTGACACATACCTGTTATCCCAGCACTGGGGAGGCTGAGACAGGAGGCTCACTCTAAGTCTGAGCTGTGTACAGAGACCCTGTACCGAACACATTAAAAAACAAAACAAGGGGCCGGGTAGATGGCTCAGTAGAATAAGTGCTTGCCTGGCAAGCACAAGGGTCTGAGTTCAATCCCTGGTTCTGCCAAAAAAAAAAAAAAAAAAAGAACTGTATAGTAAAACTGCCTCAAAAAAACAAAACAAAACTTCACTTACAGAAATCACACAACTAATTTTTGTTTTGTTTTTGTTTTGAGGCAGGGTTTCACTATGCAGTTCAGGCTAGCCCTGTGTCTATCCTCCTGCCTCAGCCTTCAGAGAACTGGGATTATAGGTGTGTGCCACCATGCCCAGCTGACTGATTTTTTTTGAAATGCTGAAATGTGTTAATATTCCTTACGTATCATTTATATTCAAACTTATACAACAACACCTGAATTATAAGTAAAATATCTTGATTTAAATCATCTTCTACTTATTCACTCAATGGACTGGAGGAAACAGTTTCAATAACTCCTAGACTGGTGAGTCGAAGATACTCAAAGGGACATGTTTTGCTGACAGTGTGCAGAAAGGAGTACAAAAACAGTGGGATATGTGGGGCCTGGGAGATGGCTCAGTAGGATAAGCACTTGACTGGCAAATGCAAGGATCTGAGTTCAATCCCCGGTTCCACCAGAAAAAAAAATAAAAAGTGGGATATGTGCTGCAAGAAAAGCTGACCTGGTTTCTGGGTGTGATGCCACACACTGCAGTAATGCCAGAGCATTGCAAACTCTGTTAGACTGGTGTGCTGTCAAGGTGGGTGGGTTGACAGATGGATAAATATTTACAATTTCCTGCAAAAGTGCTGCAATAGTACTGAAGGAATGCCATAGCATGGACGCAAGGTCAGGGACAGATTCTCGCTTCTTACTTAGCTCCAGCAAAGCATTTTCCCTTGTCTCAGGGCTGGATAGCTCATCGATCCACTGATAGATTTTTTTCTCTATCCACTTGAGCCAATGCAGTAGGCACAGGTGCTGCCGTCGCCAGGCTGTGCATGTTGAGAATGGCCGCCGCTCTCCTTCCTCTGCCTAAGACGTCTGACTTGCATCTCAGCTTCAGCGCCTAAGCCTAGGAAGGTGAAGAGCCGCCATCCACCTCCAGAACAGCTATTTTTCAGCAATCATTGATATGCTAAACTTTTAATCCCTATAGAACGTGAAAAATAAAAATAAACTATTATACATTTTTACATAGACATTTAGAAATCTAACCATTATACAACATTGTAGCAGGACAGTCCTGTGACTTTTTTCTTGTCTCTTGCTTACTTTTACCACCTTTTTTTAAACAAACATTTACTTGAGAGACAGTATATCAGTAATTGATATGACATGAGAAGCAGTATGGAATTAGAAGACCAGAATGGCAGGCATTCCAAGCATGGCCCTAGTATTACACACTGCTATCTTCAGTGCAGTTGCTTAGTTCACTGCACAGGTATCAGTATATATAGTTAGTCAGGGTGAGAAACCTACCAATTAACTGCTAGTCTGAAAAACCTGATGGAAATTCTTAGGACCATTGCCTTAACCATCTTGTGTATATGTGTATGGTTTTGCCCCTGCCATGTTTCCTAGCTTTTCTCTTTGCCCTCTCTTCATTGTTTAATCCTTAAGTTCTCACTTTCCATTTAACTGTGTTATACCTTTCAATTTTTATTTCTTCTTTTGAGTTCTTACACTAGGGAGGCTATATGATATTTACACATATAGGTCTGGTTTATTTCACTTATGAATATATCTTCAAGTTGCATCCACTTATATATGAAGGCTTTGAGATTATCATTCTTTATGGCTGAGTAATACTTCATTGTATAAGAGCACCACATCTTTTTCATCTATTTTTCAGATGAAAAGCATTTTGGTTGCTTCCAAGTTTGGCTATCACAAATTGTGCTGCTATAAACCTAGGTGCACATATATCACTATAATATGATGTTTTAGTTCTTTTAGAAAAATTCCCAGTGGGGGGATAGTGAGATTGAATAGGATTTCCATTCCTAGTTTTTTAAGGAGTCTCCACACTGATTTTTATAGTAGTTATAAAGAGTGAAACACCCACATTGGCCAAGCAATGGCCATGACTCATCCACATGGCTGACACTGACAAACGATATACAATCTGAGGTACAGGATCTCAGGATAAATCCTGAGGGAATTTGACTGACCTTATCAGATTCAAAAGCTACAACTCTTGTTGTATAGGTTTGCTTTATCCTGGTCTTAACCATCCAGCAGAAAAGTATAAAAACGAAGTACAAGAAGTAAAGCCATGCTGTTATATTGAGCTATAGGGGACTCAGGTAAACAATTTCCGACACTGCCAGTCAAGAGGAAGACCCAATATTATTATGGGCTACTGGACTCTTTTAGAATATTTTGCTGAGTTTACACACCTATAATATTCAAATAACGGAACTTAACAAAAAAAAGGTATACAGATGAATGTCCATTTTGTATCTGTGTATTCAAAGTGGTTAGGATAGATATATAGTTACATTATCTTAATGAATAGAGGAATTTGTTCTAACAGTGTTTGCAAATAGGATATCATGTCTGCATCTTGTACAGCAATTAACCACTAGGAAGAGAGTATGCAATGTGTTAATTATTGAAACTGTCCTACCAATTTGATTTGGAATTGTCTTATTGCAAAAAAAAAAAATGTACACTATTGACCATTGCAAAAATGAGTAGCAATGGGGCCGGGGAGATGTCTCAGTGGATTAAGCACTTCCCTGGCAAGTGCAAGGGCCTGAATTCAATCCCTGGTTCCAAAAAAAAAAAGAAGTAATCTTATGTAGTATTTAAAATAAAAATAAAAAATAAAGTAAATAAAATAAATAAACAATTTAAAAAATGAGTAGCAAAAAAAAGAGTGAAACACCAACCACAGCTTGATAAATATTTATAACACATGTAATTAAAAGACTAATGTTCACAAATATGAAAAAATGTGTAAGGTAATAAATACATGTATAATTCTATATATGTAGTTATATATAATTTCTATGTATATGTATTTTAGACCAATTTGCTTGTGAAAGTATTCACACATGTATGTATATTTGTGTATCAATTACAATTGGAAAGAATACACAGACTTCACTGAGTTTTCTTCATCTATATTGGCCAACGTTTTCTCCTCACCCTATAGGACTGTGCTCCTGTAGTTGTTGGGGAAGGATTCTCCAAAGCACTCAAAGTCTCTCTGTGTGGAGACACCCACAGAAACTTCTAATGGATTCTGGGAATTGGGATCCAAAAAGAACTTACTTGTTTTTCAGTTGTTTCTTACAGTCATCTCGATTGTCTGAACATGCACTGTCATGAAAATTACAAATGAAGCAGTAATTGCATTGCAGAGGGAGTTGAGATCACTGCATCATGCCCCATATCTTGCAGTCTAGCCACCTCCCTCCCACAGAAGAAGGAATTTTCTTAGCATCATCTCAGTCTGCTGCTGGAGAAGCAGGAAGGTGTTGGGTCAGTATTTTCTTTATTTTCCCTTCTAGGATGAGAAATGGAGGTTTTGAGAGAATGAGCTGATTCAGAGTCTATGTTTGGGTGAATTATAATGACTGGAAAAGTGCTTCATTTAGGGTGACAAAGACAAACAGGAAGTAGGCGTGATTCCTGAGGGCCAGAATGGTCTGTGGACCAAGACGGAGGTTTGAGATCCTCTCCTGCCACTGACTGTTCCCAAAGTGCTTTCAAAGAACCAGCATGAAGGATTCCAATCAGGAAATAAGTCTGCTGTTCAGAGTGCTTTCGAGCATTCCCTTAGGAACGATTCTGTGACAGAGATAAAACATTCACTAAATGGTGATGCACATAGTCCAACATTTCTATAAGCATATCTCAAATGTGAGAAGTCCTTTCTATGGATTCTAAAGTCACTACCACTCTGAATCTGTGAAAATGTAGCACAGAAATGAACACAGTGGCACCAAAGCCTGCGTGACAGATCAATGTGTCTTCAATATTTAAATGAACCACATACTTTCTCTTTACTAAACATATTTTAATGTAAACCTAATTATATCCTAATTTACCCTGTTGTGAGCCCTAAGTAAATTTGAAATGGTAAGCAATAAATCAGAGTGAATATACATTATGTAAGCTCCATAATTAATAACAGCATTTAAAATTGAAAAACTTTCAAAAACCCAAATTGCATAGTTTACATAAAATGCTGAATGATACAAATGCGCATAATTTGAGTTCATGTACAATGAAATTTTCTCAATTTTTTTTCTATATAGAATCCTACATTTTGCAGTGCTGATATGAATCCAGTACAACTGAAAAATGGCACATGTGGAACTCCAATTTTTAATCCTCTTCCTTTTCCCAACTGTCATTGGAAGCCTGGGAAATATGTCACTTTTATGTCATTCTATCTCCCTTTACTTCAGTGGGTGCAGGTTCAGGTGCACAGATGTGATTCTCAGGCACCTGTCTGTAGCCAACTCCTTCTACATTCTCTGTAGGGGAATCCCAGAGACCATGGCAGCACTTGGGATGGAAGACTTCCTTAATAATGCTGGATGCAAACTGGTTTTCTATGTTCAAACAGTGGGCAAGGGTGTGTCTTTCAGCACCACCTGCCTGCTGAGTGTCTCCCAGGCCATCACCATCAGCGCCAGGAGTCCCAGGTGGGCAGAGCTGAAAGTGAAAGCCCTGAAGTGCATCGGGCCCTGTACCATCATTTGCTGGGTCCTGCACATGCTGCTAAATGTCAGAGTTCTTATGCTTGTAAGTGACAAAGAGAATCACAAAAATATCACAAATATTTTAGATTTTCAATACTGTTCAATTATGATTTCTGACAAACACCAAAACGCCATTTTTGCGGCATTGACATTATCACATGATATTTTGTGTTTGAAGCTTATGATCGGGAGTAGTGCCTCCATGGTTTTCATTTTGTATAGGCACAAGCAGCAAACACAGCACATTCACAGACACAGCATTTCATCAAGATCGCCAGCTGAGACTAGAGCTTCTCAAAGCATCCTCATCCTGGTCTGTGCCTTTGTATTCTTCTACTTCCTATCTTCTATCACATATGTCTGGTTTTCTCTGTATACTAACACTGCTTGGTGGCTGGTTAAAACTTCTGCCCTAACCAATGCCTGTTTCCCTACTGCTAGTCCCTTCATTCTCATGACCCGTGAACATTGTGTTTACAGGCCCACACAATGTTCGTGGAAGAAATGAACATGCATATCACCCCCTCACATATGTGAATCAGTCTACTTTTCACATATTCAATGCTGCATGCACTCATCCACTATAAAACCTAAAGCACAATTATAGGCAAGGTTTAATTTAGAGGCAAGTGGAAAGAAGACTGCTAGAGGTACTCTTATAATCTGCAGCAATTTATATTGATTCAAATAAACTATCTAATATTTATGACTAATATAATTTATTTTATACTTGAAAGTTTTTTACTTCTTTAATAAGTGCCTTCCTTCCTACCTTTCTGTCTGTGTTCTTCTTTATTCTTTGTTGATGCTTTGTTTCCATGTGGATTACTTTTCTTTACCTGTCTCAGGTAATTATAAATTTTAATTTTCTTTTGTCAGTGAAAAAAATACATATATATGTATATAATATTTAAGTAAGATATAACTCTTTTAATATTCTTTTATTACTGCCCTTTAAAACTTATTTTTATTTGTCATTTATTCTTTTATGTTAAATCCAAGTATTTATATAATACTACAAGGAGAATCTATTTTGTATCCATTCCTTATGTGGTAGGCATTTGGATTGTTTCCATGATTTAACAAGCACATTTCAAATTGTGCTCCTCTAAACATGAGTGCACATATATCTCTTTGGTATGATGATTTGCTTCTAGAAGGATTCCAAGAAGGGGAAAAGCTGAATCATGTGGGACCTCAAATCCTACTTTACAAAGGGATCCTCACACTGATTTCCACAGTAAGCACACGAGTCTAAATTCCCCTCAACACTACAGAAGGGTTCCTTTATCCAAAAAGCCTACCCAACATTTGTTATTGGTAGATTCCTTGATGGCGGCACTTATTTCTCAAGTGAGAAAGAATCTCATTGTTGTTTAATTTGCATCTCTTGAATGACAAATGATGTAGAACAGTTTTTCATATATTTACTTTCTGTTTGTATTCTTTTCATCTGAAAAGTGTCCATTTAGATATTCATTTTGACATTGGGTCATTGAATTTGGAGGTCTAATTTCCTTTCAATTATTTATGCTTTTATTGTAAGTGCTTGGTTTGAAGGACAAATGGCAATTTTTTTCCAAACTATGGGTTGTCTTTTCCACTTGTCGATGATTTCTTTTCTTGTTGAAAATCTTTTCTTAATTTTTTTTTATTTTTAAAGCAGAGGAAATTGACAGTTTCCTAGATACATATGAAATACCAAAACTAGGTTACATAAGAAGATATGTAAATTATGAATAACCTAATAATCAGAAATGAAATTGAAAATGTAACTTTAAAAAAATTACCAACAGAACACAGCCCAGGTCCTAATCAATTCACAGCACATTTCTACAAGAAATTCGGAGATGATTTAATGCCAAATTTTATCAAACTCTGCAATGAAATTGAAAGGAAAGCAATTCTACCAAATTCATTCCTGGAGGCAAGATTACTCTGATTCGAAAACCTGAGAAAGATCCAACTAAAAAAGAGAACTACAGATCAACTTCTCTAATGAATATAGATGTAAAAATCATCAATAAAATACTAGCAAACAGAGTGCAGGAAATCATCAAGAAGATCATACATCGTGACCAACGGGGATTCATTCCAGGAATGCAGGGAACATTCAACATACACAAATCCATAAATTTAATACCGCACATCAATAAAAACAAGAACAAAAACCATATCATCATCTCAGTAGATACAGATAAAGCATTTGTCAAAGTCCGACACTCATTCATGATTAAAAACCCTACAGAGAATTGAAATAGGTGGTTTATATCTCCACCTTATAAAAGCCATCTATGAGAAAACCAATAGCAAACATGATCCTAAATAGGCAAAACTTGAAAGCTTTCACTTTAAAATCAGAAAGAAGAGAATGGCCATTCTCACAATGTCAGTTCTTCCAGGAGCATAGCTAATTTTTCCATGTTCTCAAATCCTTTTCAAACACTTTTCTCAGAGTACCATAATATTTAACTGTGTGAATCTTATATGTCCTTTGTGAGATTGATTCCTAAGTATTTCAATTTTTTGGATTTATTGTGAAAGGTGTGGTTTCCATAACTTTTCTCTCAGTGTATTCATTGCTTGTGTATGAAATGCTACTGATTTTTGTGCACTGACTTTGTATCCTCCTACATTGCTGAATTTGGTGATTAAATTTACAAGACTCTTGGTGGAGTTTTTTGGGTCCTTTATGTATGGTATCATGTCATCTGCAAATAATGATAATTTCATTTCTTCTTCTCCAATCCATATTTCTTTTATTTCTCTCTTTTTTCTAATTGGTCTGGCTAACCTTTTGAGAAATGCAATAAATAAGAGTGGAGACAGTGGACATCCTTGTCTTGTTCCTCATTTTAAAGTAAAGGCATTCAGTATTTGCCCATTTAGTATGATATTGGCCATTCATTTCTCACAGATGGCTTTTATCAGGTAGAGATATAAATCATATGCATCAATTCCCTGTATTGTTTTTATCATGAATGAGTGTTGAAATTTGTCAAAAGCTTTTTATGCATCTATTGAAATGATCATGTGATCCTGAGAGTACTTGGCTGACTTTATCAGACACAAAAGTTACATTTCCTGTTATCTAGATCTTTCTATATCTTGATCTTAACCATCCAGTAGAAAAGTATAAAAATGAGGTATATAAAGTAAATCCATATTAATACGATGAGCTGTAAAAGGCTCAAGTCAATAACTTCTGAGGATAACTCACTAATATTATAGACTGCTAGACAGTATTAGATGTTTAGTTGAATTCGAACACATAGTATTTAGATGCCAATAGAATATTCACCTCTGAAAGGACAAATAAATAAATAAATAATTTTTAAAAAAGAAAAAAAAATGGAAATAGAAAGAAGCAGTCAATGCTCTAGTTAGCTTCGTCTCCTTTTTCAATTGTTTGTACTTTTTCTTTTCTTAATTTCTTACACATTGCTCCAGTTTTTTCTTCTTCCAATATCTGGTAATATGTATAGCTGGTTGTAAGACAATACCATGTATTACAACAAACACTGTGAAATTCATATTACTTTGTTAAGTAAAATTCTGTATGAGTTGTCAAAAAAATAATAAAAAAATGAAATGATCATGTGGTTTTTGTTCTTGGTTCTGTTGATGCGGTGTATTACATATATGGATTTGCATATGTTGAACCATCCCTGAATTTCTGTAATCAATCTCACTTGGTTGTTACGTATAAACTTTTTGATCACTTTCTTAATTGTTTTCTAGTATTTTATTGTTGATTTTTGAATCTATGTTCCTTAGAGAGGTTGGCCTGCAGTTTGCTTTTTTTTTCTTTTCAAAGTTTTATTGATAAACATATAAAAATGAGACAGTTTCAAATCAAATCGAAAGTACAGTTTCAACAAATAATACACTGCATATATTCTTCTTAGTGGTTAATTGCTGTACAAGATGCA
>NW_004524969.1:477498-480823 GCF_000260255.1 Octodon degus | reverse complement strand
AGCTCCTTCCCGCTGCGGACCTGGGCTAGGATTGGGTCTGGGGGTTCCTGGAACTCGGCAGAAATTCCGGACCTGGGCTAGGATTGGGTCTGGGTGTTCCCGGAAGTCGGCAGAAATTCTCAAAGATTATTTCTTTTTTTTCACATGTTCTACAGGCATGTATATTTTTTAAGTCTGAACTAGATTTAAAGATCCTATTTTTCAGAAATTTACATAAAATTTACTAGAAGCTTACAAACATTTTCTCTAGCCCTGTCTAAAGTCAAGCAGGAAATATCAGTATGTTTAGCAACCAGTTCGAATGCAATGCATACAAATACAAAACAGTCATAAAATGTTCCATTAAAAAAAATCATAGGGGCTGGAGAGATGGCTCAGTGGTCTAAAGCACCTACTTGGAACAAGCTTGGCAAAGCACAGGGACCACGGTTCGATCCCCCAGTACCACATGCCAGCCAGCCCCGCCCCCTGGTGGGCTGAGCTGGCCACACACATACAATAAATAAATAAATAAAATAAGTGTTTAAAAAAAACCTTTAAAAAAAAAGACATCATAACTTTATAACATTTCCATGTTTTAGTTTAGATTTACCAATACATTTTGACCAACATTTTAACAACCATGTAATGAATTTATCTGTGTACCGGGTGGCAAGCAGAATGAGCAGGTTCTGAGGGTGATGGTTGGGGTCACAGCCGCTTCTTATCAGTTGGAACTGCCAGTGTGACCATGTGGGATTGGCCAGTCCTCTGGGAACGGCGTCTTGAACAGCAATCCTTGAGTCATTTCAGAGGTTCATGAGCAAGATCAATCTAAGCCTGAAGGTAAGTGACCTGGTCAGGGTGTCCCAGATTTCTGAAAATAACTCTCTGGACCTGGTAACCAACACAAAGGTTAAAAGAGCCTTCTGGAGGCCAAGCAGCCTAGGGGAAGGACGGCCATTCCAATTTGGAGAAGGTTCAATGTTTTCTGGGGGACATGGAGTCTCTGGACTCTGAGGCTTGTTTTCTGAAATCTTGAAAATTATTTTAAAAACATTACAGCGTCAACAAAGACACAGAAAAAGAAGCACACTGACACACAGATATTAGACAAATGACAATCAGCTGAAACACACAAAAATAAAACAAAAACAGATACAAGACTCTGATCCATCTCATGGAGGGAGTTGAGTCCAGGGGCTATCATTACGTCTAACAGCACCTAGGACTCCTGGATCGGCGCCTGAACAGAACAGATACAGATGTCTTACCGGTAAGAACTTACAGATGGCTCAGAGGTTGGAATGATGAAATTTGTTTGTTTTCAGAGACCACCCTGGGGTCAGAAAGTCTCCCCGTGGGAAGTGGTTTCCGAAAACTCTTGTTCCTAGATTGATCCCCAGGAAAGGGGATCCTGGACGAGCCCCCAAATGTTGTGGGTCACTCAGAATAGGAACCAGATCAGCCAGTTTGAAATTTAGAAAGCCGTTTATTACTGAGCTCAGGGCCCCCTGATCTGCTGTCATGCAGGAGAGAACCGAAAGGCTCAGAGATTATTTCTGATCTGATTTCTTCTATACATTTCTGCAGTTGTTTGTTTACTGCAGACGCTATTAATTCAGACATTTCAGCTGTGTGATTCCCAGTGTCTTCTATGCTACTGTCTTCTGCATTTGTTCTGGGTGGGCATGGGGCCTGAGATTGCATTTTGCTCATTCTCTTTGTCACTTTCTATAGCACTGTTCTATGACCTTTGGTGTAGAGCTTTGGTGCAGTTAAAATCTTACCACCTACTGAAATTCTTCCCCAAGAGATAATATGGGTAAGATAGTTACAGTTTTGTGTTTACAGAACTACAATTAGGAGCATTAATAATGGGCAGTGGTATTTAGCAGTTGACAAACTTTTGTAACTAATGGGTTTGTATTTTAGACAGTAAGAGCAAGCATTATGTCTTCATAGCTAAGCAAGTATTAAATTGTTAATTTGTATTTTAGTTCCCCTAAGTTCTGTCTGAACACCTCCCTTTGATGTGTCTGGGGTCTTCCAGGCTGACTAGTTCACTCCGGTTACATTTTGTTCCCTCTCTTGATCAAGAGAGAAAGAGAAAGGATGCTCTCATAGATCTGGGTCTAGCAAAGTGTCTCAGCTTACCGGGTCCAGATCTACGAAGTTTGAACTCATCCCAATATGCCTAGCTTGGGTCGGGCTGCTATGTTTATATTCTTACTGCTGTATACCTTGGAAGTGAACCCGCCATGCCCCTCTGGCAAGATGTTCTGGTCCTTGATTAGCTCTGTTGTTCTGGCTCCCAGCCTCTCTTCAGGGACTTCAGGTGCAGAATTTCAAACCAGACCTGTACACCAGGCCTGGGCTGGTTCTGGAGGGTTCCCGAGAGTATGGTGGAAAGTCTCACTCACATGCTGGACTGGGGCTGGCTCCAGGCGTGTCTTGCAAAGCAGAACCTCCCACACACACAAGCCGGGCCTGGGCTGGGTCTGGAGAGGTCCTGACAGCATAGCAGAAGATCTCACTCACAAGCTGGTCCTGGGCTGGTTCCAGAGGGCACAAACGAGGTAATTTCTTTTGATGTGCAAAACTTCTCAGTAAGACATGGTCCCAGTTGTTAATTCCTTTAAGTATTACCCATGCAGTTTGATTTTTGCTCATGAACTGTTTGTCTACCCCTATGTCTTCAAGAGTTCCTCCTACTTACTCTTCCAGGAGATTTAGTGTTTCTGTGTTAATGTTTAGATCTTATTCCATTTTGATTTTAGTTTAGTTTATGGTGACAGACCTAGGTCCAGTTTTAGTTTTTGGCATAAAGAGATCCAGTTTTGCTTCACCATTTGTTAAAGAGGCTATCTTTCTTCTAGTAATCATTTTTGGCCCCTTTGTTCAAGATAAGGTGGCTAAGTCTGTAGTTACTTCTGCATCTTCTAATCAATTCCACTGATCCTCAAGTCTATTTTTTGCCAATACCATGCTGATTTTGTCACAGTAGCTTTGTAGTATAATTTCAACTCAAGAATTGTAATACCTCCTGCCTTGTGTTTGTTATATTTTTTGTTATATAGGTCTTGCTTTATCTTGGGCTTAACCATCCAGCAGAAAAGTATAAACACAAGGTATAAAAAGTAAAGCCATATTAATATGCTGAGCTGTGAAAGGCTCAGCAACTTCTAACATTGCCCATCCTGTGGATAACCCACTAGTATTATGGTCTACTGGACTATATTGGATTATTTTGCTTAATTGACACACCTACAATATTTGAATGGCAATGAAATATCCATCTCTGACAAAACTAAACAAAAAACAAGTGATACATATGAAGAACAAT
>NW_004524969.1:474544-477398 GCF_000260255.1 Octodon degus | reverse complement strand
TAGGATAAATATACAGCTACTTTCTCTTAGTTTAATGAGAAGAAAGATTTGTACTAATAGTTTTTAGACAAGATATCATGTCTGCATCTGTAATATGAATAACTACTATGAAGATAACAATATGCAGTGTATTAATTATTGTAGCTGTTCTACTAACCTGTTTTGAAACTATCTCATTTCTTTATCAATAAAATTAATTTTTTAAAAATCTGAGGCAACTGAACTCATGGAGAACTGGACCAGACACACTGACATGAATAAAAGCAGGTTTATTGGTAGCTCGCACAGAAGTGGAAGCTCACGCAGAATGCTGTCTCACCGACCAATACAGCACACATGGAGGCCTATCTCGCCAACCAAGACAGCACCTAACAAAAGGGGCAAGAGGCTTTAGAGGATAGTGATTTAAGGCTTAAACAGCCAAATTGAGGAGAACATCATTTGCCTTCCTTGTGGAGGATAATTGTGGGTTGGAACAGCCAACTCGCAGGTGGACATTATTTGTCTCCCTTGTGGCTGAATCAGAGTCTGGTGGACCTGTTACACAGTTCTGTGTTTGGCTCTGCATGTAGCCAAGGTGGAGTTTGGGGGCAGGGTTCCTGTGGAACTTTGAGTCCTGACCTATCATTTCAGACTCTATTTGATAGAAAAAGGGTAAGGAGAGAATCTGGCTACTTCCTGCTGAACAAGGGCATCAGGGGGCTGTGAGTCTGGAGATCATGGTGAGAAGTTGTCATTGTCAAAGGGTCACATAGGGGTAATAGGACAGGTGGACCCAGGCTTGTCTTCCCAGGAGCCTTATGGCAGCTGGTGTGCTCGGGATGACGGTGTGTGGGCCAGACCAGTGAGGCTTGTTGGACAGAGAGATGAGGTTCTTTAGGAAGACTTGGTCTCCAGGCTGAACCTGCAGGGGAACTGAGTTATCAGGTTTAGGGAGGCATTTGTCTGCATATTGTCTGAGGTGATGTCAAATTAATGAAAGCAGTGGCAAGTAGTCAGCAAGCAGAATGGATCCAGAGGTAGAGTAGGTAGAAGCAGGGTCTTAGTAGGGGCAACAGAAGGTAGGGGGTAAAGGGTTTTGGAAAAGAAAGAGATGTGGAGTTTAGTTAAGGCTATCACACTCCAGTAGGGGTGTAGGGAAGGAGGATATAATAAGGAACGAGTGTGTGAAAAGTTTTGATCCTATTAAGCAGGATATAAGAACTGTTGAAGGTGGTCAGTGGATTAGGCCCTCAACTCTGAACATGGTGATATTTGAAGAGAATGTTGGCCTTGAGTCTGATGGCAGAATAGAACAGGAGGCCCCCATGTCTACAAGAAATGAAATATGCTTACCTCCCACCTGGACAGCAGCCCTAGGTTCCTCCAAGGAACGCTGGTCTTCCATAGAGGCTGGAGACACAGGGAACTTTCAATCTTCATCATCTCCCACAAGACCCAGTAGGTCCGTGAGTGTGGCTTGTCTGGAATTTAGGTTGGCAGCAGACGTTTCCCCCTTTTTGTGTGAGGGACAACCCACTATCCAGTGACTCATTTGTTTGTAGCATGGACATGGTGCAGGGGGCATATCAGGGGTTGGGGCATTCTCATGCCCAGTGACTCTCTTGGTTGCATTTAAAGCAGGGCCCCAGGGTGATTTGGTAATAGACCTGGGAGTCTTTCCTGTCGAGAGGGCCTAAGGGCAACTGCCAGCATATAGTACATCTTTTTTGTAAGAACCAATCTATTTTTGGCCTCCTGTTCTTCCCTCCAATTGTAGACCTTGAAGGCCAGGTTTAGGAATCTTTTGGGATATTTGGGCCATCTTCAAGTCATATGAGTTTTTTTCATAATATCTGGATATGACTCAGAAATGAAATGGTTATTTAGAACCAACATCCCCTCAGGGATAGATGGGTCTAGCAGGGTGTAGCGGGCAAGGGTCTCCAAAAGGCTTGCCATGAAGGTGTCTAGGTTTTCATTTGGACCCTTGGTAATTTCTCTCAGATTGTTCCAATTGATGGCCTTTTGAGAAGCCTTTTTAAGCCCTGAAATCAAACAGATGAGCATTTGGTCCCAGGTGAGGGTACCTTACCCTCCTGATTGACAGTTCCAATTAGGGCCTTGCCTAGGGCTTCCAGGGGGAAGGTGGGATCCTTGCAGTGGACCTTGTCTTTATGTGGCTCTGAAAACAGACAGACAGATTTCTTTTCCTCTGGGGTCAGGGTGGAGGAGAGGATGATGTAGATATCATTCTATGTTAGCTGGTAGGAAAACTAGACATTTGATTTGGAGGTCAGAGAAACCTAAGTGGCCCCTAAGGATAGACTTGAGACAATCTAGGATGGAATAATAGTTTTGAGAGGGTATTGAAGAAGAATTACACATAATATTGAGAAGACAGAGTGGGGGTGAGTGAGAGGTGAGTGAAGGCAATGATCTTGTGGCAGGAGTGCCAAAAGGGACATAGAGCCAAAACCCTCTGAGCAGGCATCCCCAGTTGGAGAGGAGGCTAAGTAGAGAAGGAGAGGGAGCAGCTGGGCATGTTGACATGACTTTGTAGAGTGGGGCCATAGGCCCCAAGGCATAGAGCCAGCAGTGAGGCTGTGGGCCCAGAGGTGTAGAGATAGTCATCCTCAGAAGAGAATGTATCAGAGAAATCCTAGAAGGAACCCTGAAGGAATTCAGAGGCTATCCAATCCAGGTGTGAGTTGAAGCAGTCACAGAGGAGATGCTTGGAGGCAAAGGAGAAGGATACTTTGGAAAAAGCCAGTGAGGAGACAAAAGATGATCTCTGAGAGAGGACACAAAGGAGAGAGATACATGAAGGGAGAGAGAAACTCACAGTTTTTTTTTTTAAATTTTTTTTTTATTT
>NW_004524969.1:472913-474443 GCF_000260255.1 Octodon degus | reverse complement strand
GCATGTGGTGCTGGGGGATTGAACCGCGGTCCCTGATGCTTTTGCTAAGCTTGTTCTAAGTAGGTGCTTTAGACCACTGAGCCATCTCTCCAGCCCCAGAAACTCACAGTTTTGAATGAGGTGTTTCGAGGTGGGCATCAGCAACGGGCAATGTCCAAAGCTCATGGTTTGCACAGAGGTTGGTCGGGGATATGGAACGTAAGAAAAGTGATCCCCAGTTTATTTTTTTAAACTACTTGTTTTTTAAAAGGTTTTGTGATTTTATTTATTTATTTGTGTGTGTGTGTGTGTGTGTGTGTGTGTGGCCAGCTCAGCCCACCAGAGGGCGGGGCTGGCTGGCTTGTGGTGCTGGGGGATTGAACCGCGATCCCTGTGCTTTGTTAAGCTTGTTCTCAGTAGGTGCTTAAGACCACTGAGCCATCTAACCAGCCCCTGAGCCATCTCACCAGTCCCGATCCCCCAGTTTAGAGGGACCGGTCTAGGCCTTGGACCTAGGCACCCTTCTCGGGTTTCGGCACCAGATTAAAATGTCAAAACTGAGTTAGTCGAACCCATGCATAACCGGACCAGACACATTGACACGAGTAAAAACAGGTTTATTGGAAGCTCACACAGAAGTGGAAGCTCCCACAAAGGGCTGTCTCACCAACCAAGACAGCATTGAACAGAGAGCAGCGGTAGACTTTACAGAAAGGTGATTATGGGCTAGATTAGCCAGGTCGCAGGTGAACATCATTTGTCTTCCTTGTGAAAGATAATTGTGGGCTGGAACAGCCAACTCACAGGAGGACATTATTTGTCTTCCTTGTGGTTCAGAGTCTGGTGGACCTGTTCTGTGGTTCTGGGTTTGGCTCTGCATGGGACCAACAGGGACAGGGTGCCTAGGGAACTTTGAGTCCTAACCTTCAAAAACCATTTTTAAAAAACCACAGAAACTCTCCTTTTGTTAACATTGCAAGTTCCCCACAGATCAGGTAGCCCCGCCAACATTAGCTCTCCCATGGCTGTTCCAGCCTGCAAACACCCTCCCCAGAAAACTCCTTAAAAGCCCTATGTCTTATGTTGTTTGCTACTGTCTTGATCTACTAGACAACCAACCTGCTTGCTCTGACCTCTAATAAACCTTCTTGCATCAGAATGGCTGGTCTGGTCAATTCCTTGGGTTCATACCCAACATTTGGTGCCGAAACCCGGGAGGGCCGCCAAGGCCTCAGCCAGTGCATCCCAACCTGGGCCTTGTCTGAGTCCAGTGCAAGTCCTTCTGAGAGGACTGTGAGCCTTGGATCTCCCTTACTGACCAAAATGCCCATGACACCTATATTAGCCCGGATATGTGAGTTGTCAGTGCTCTTCTATTGTGCTGTGCATAATCCTTATATTCTACTCAATTTGCTTGCTCCTAGTCAAACTTGGTAACGATAAGAGGTTTTTATGTTTTTCAAATTATTCTTATAAGAGATCTCTGCTAATTGACCTACAAAATTTTTATTTATTTATTTATTTGTGTGTGTGTGTGTGTGTGTGTGTGTG
>NW_004524969.1:460148-472153 GCF_000260255.1 Octodon degus | reverse complement strand
GAGGAGGAAGAGGAGGAGGAGGAGGAGGAGGAGGAGGAGGAGAAGATCAATTCCTACATTTAAAATTGCTGTTTCTATCAGGTGGAAAAACAGCACAATTAGACATATTACTACAGATGTATGAATTACCAATCCTGAATCAAGAAGATATAAAAATTTTGATGATTCAATAGTAGTCAATGAAACTCAGAATTTAATTAAAGCCTTATGAGTGATGAACAGCCCACATCCTAATTGATTCATTGCTGAATTCTATAAGAAACAAAGAGAAGAATTAATGGAAATACTCCTCGAACATTATAATAAAATTTGATGTGAAGTAATTCTTCCTAAATTATATCTGGATGCAAGCATTTGCCCTGATACTAAAACCAGAAAAGACCCAACTAAAAAAGAGAATTAAGGGCAATGTCTCTAATGACAACAAATGCAAAAATCCTCAATAATATATTAGCAAACATAATGCAGCAAATCATCAAGGAGATTACACATCAAGTGGGATTCACCCTGGAATGCAGGGATGGTTCAACATATGCATATCATCGCTTCTCGGCCTTTTGGCTAAGATCAAGTGCAACATATGCATATCAATAAATGTAATACACCACATCAACAAAGCCAAGGCGAAAAATCACACGGTCATCCCAAAGATGTGTAAAAACCTATGACAAGTTCCCTCAATACTCATGATAAAAACCCTATAGAAAATCAGAATAGGTGGGGTTTACATCATTTTGATAAAACCCATCTATGACAACCCAACAGCCAATATCATGATAAATGAACAAAAGCTGAAAGCTTTCACTATAAAATCAGGAAGGAGGCAAGAATGACCATTGTCGCCACTCCTATTCAATATAGCTTTGGAAATATTAGCTAAGAGAAAGATAGAAATACTAAACAAGAGAGAGAAATAATTAGACAAGATAAAGAAAAGGAATAATGATAGGAAAGAAAAAAGCTAAACTATCAGTATTTGCAGGCAACATGATACTCTACATGGAAGAACCCAAAAATACCACCAAGAGACCTGCAGGCTTAATAACCAGATTCAGTAGTGTAGCAAGATATAAAATGAACACTCAAAAATCAATGGCATTCATGTACACAAACATCAAATGCACCCAGAGACACACTAGACAAACTGTACCTTTCACAGTAATTGCCAAAGAAATGAAATGCTTAGGAATCAATCTAACAAAGTAAAAGATCTATACTGTGAAAATTATTGGTCTCTAAAAAAAGGATCAAAGAATATACAAGAAAACAGCATGATATTCCTTGCTCATGGTTAGGAAGAAAAAACATTGTGAAAATGGCCATATGTTGGGAGCCATGGAAGCTAGAAAATGGGCCAAATGTGTGGAGGTGAGACTAGGCCTCAGTGCCTAAAGCAAACAAGCTACCTCAGTTCTGAGATAAACATCCTGTCTGATTAAGGTCAGCTATTAGTCACTAGGCAACCTTGAGTTGCGTGTTAATAAGGTTACAAAAGTATGAATAAACATAGATCTTGTTGTGCTACTGGGTTCATCTTGTCTACCAGGCAGACCAGCCATCAACTACCCAGCTTTTGATTTATTTTCTTTTTCTCATTCCTGCCACCATTTCTCACCAGATAGATAGAACTGATCCAATCCAATGGATCCCTACAAAATTGTTATAGAGAGTCAATGCAATCCCAATCAAAATACCATTATCTTACCTCATAGATCTACAGAAAACATTACTAAAATTCTCCCAGAACCATAAGAGACCTAGAATAGCAAAAGCAATTCTGGACAACAAAGGAAAGGCAGGGGGCATCACAATCACTGACACGAATTTATGCTACAAAGTTACTGTGATAAAATTAGTGTGTTATTGGCAAAAAAAAAACTTGAGGATTAATGGAAGAGATTAGATGATGCAGGCACAACTGCAAACACACTCAACCATATTATCTTTGACATAGGGGCCAACATTTTCACTGGAAGAAAGATAGCCTCATTAACAAAGTGATGGAAATACTGGCTTTCCACATGCCCAAGGCAAAAATTAGACCTATGTCTATCTCCATGCCCTAAACAACAGTCAAAATAGATCAAAGATTGAAACATTAAGACAGAAACACTAAATGTATTGGAGGAGAAAGTACATTCTCATCCTAGTCTGTAGGGGCTGGGGAGATGGCGCAGTGGAATAAGTGCTTCCCTGGCAAGCACAAGGACCTGAGTTCAATCCACAGTTCCACCAAAAAAAAAAAAAAAAAAACTCATCCTAGTTTGTGCCTTTGTATCTTTCTCTACCTAAACTCCATCATGAATGCATTGTCTTCTTTGTGAGAAACCTGGTTGGTTGCTGGTTAAAACCTCTGCTTTAATCCATGCTTGTTTCCTGAGTGTTAATCCTTTCACTCTCATGACTCCTGAGCAGTGTGCATACAGGCACAGTTGGAAGAAGTGAGCATGTGTCTCTCCTGATCAGACATGTGATTCAGTCTTCATGCCTTCAGTACTACATACACTCATCTGTCATAAAGGCCAACACACAGTTATAAGCCAGTATTACTATAGAGGTAGGCATAAAATTATAATAAAGGACATTAATATAATCAATAGTAGTTCACAGAAATTGAAACAAAATACATTGCAATAGTTATTAGTATAATTTTATATACTTGAAAGTGTTTGATTTCTTCATTCAGTTCCATTCTTTCTGCCTGTCTCTCTGCCTGGCTCTTTCTTTGTATTTGTGGATTCTGTGTTTTGTGTGGAATATTTTTACCAATCTCAATTAATCTCAGCTAATCATAAATTATGATTTACTTTTGTCAGTAAAATATGTGTACATACAAAATTACTATATATTTAAATGAGTTTTAACTTTTTCAATATTTTTTATTACTCCCTCGTTTAACAGTGTTGGATTTCTGTCATTTATTCTTTTCTTTCTATCATTCTTGTATGTGAAATCCCAGTTTTTAGTTTATACTAACGTACAATCTCATTAATATTTTATTTAAAGTGTTTTTTTGTGTGTGTCTGTGTGTGTGTGTGTGTGTGTGTGTGTGGCCAGCTCGGTCTGCCCTAGTGATTAGGCTGATGTAGCATGCGGTTCCAGGGATCGAACTGTGGCCCCTCTGCATGCCTAAGCTTGCCTAAGTAGGCACTTTAGACCACTGAGCTATCTCACTGGCCCCTAAACAATTATTTTAAAAGTCGTTATTGTTTATGACAGCTACCTATATTTACTATTTTTAAGTAGATATTGTTTTCGTGACTCATCCACATGGCTGCACTGATAAAGGTTCTACAATCTGAGGTACAGGATCTCAGGACAAATCCTGAGGGCATTTCACTGACCTTCTCAGACCAAAAAGCTACAACTCTTGTTGCATAGGTCCTGCTTTACCTTGGTCTTAACCATCCAGCAGAAAAGTATGAAGACGAAATTATAAGAAATAAAGCCATGCTGTTAAGTTGAGCTGTGGGGGACTCAGGTCAATAATTTCTGACATTGCCAGTTAAACAGAAGACCCAATGCTATTATAGGCTACTGGACTCTTTTAGAATATTTTGCTGAGTTTACACACCTATAATATTCAATAACGGAACTTAGAAAAATGGGGTATACCGATGAATGTCCATTTTGTATCTGTGTATTCAAAGTGGTTGGGATAGATATATAGTTACATTCTCTTAATGAATAGAATGATTTGTTCTAATGGTGTTTGTAAATAGGATCACAAGTCAGCATCTTGTACAGCAATTAACCACTAAGAAGAACATATGCAGTGTATTATTTGTTGAAAAATAAATAAATAAATAAATAAATAAATAAATAAAATTAAAAAAAATTCACATTTAAAAAAAGAGAAAAAAAATAGATATTGTTTTAACATAAATGTTTTGTCCATAGATTTGAGATGAAGCTCACTGGCAGACCCATTGAGTGACACCTGTAATGTCTTGGATTCCACACTCAGCCCTGCAAAGCAAAATGTAGTCATGAGAAAAATACAAGAGCTCGGGACCACAATTGTTAACATTTACTTATGTTACTGTAGTGTGACTAGCATTGAAAATCTGAATATTTTAATGTGCCTGACTGGATGTACTTTGAAAACAAAGTGCCATTCAAATCGGAAACTATCTGTAATCTTGTAAGTTCAAGTAAAGGAGTTTAAGTTAGACCTGTGGACAGAAGAGAAATGCAACAAATCTTTCTTGTTCTAACTGGTATTTCCTGTAGAATGTATGTATTTTCTTTGCTTTCACACTAACATTCAAGGAAAACCTCACAGTTTTGTGAAGTGTACTACCAAGGTCATTGCCGTATTCACACACTTCAGCCACTACAAACCCTCTGCTCCTTCCAGGTCTGCTCTCTCCTCCCTCTATTGACGTGAAGATCCCATCAATGTGTGTAAGCACCACAGTGTTGGCATTAAAGAGCCTTTCAGGCCCCAAAATGTGCAAAAAATTAATGAATAACTCCAAGAGATCCACTTTTAACTATATTCACCTTTATGCTTGGCTTTCTTCCTCTTGTGGCAACAGCACAGAAGATCTAGCACCATGGCAAAGTTTTACTTACACAATATGGCATTTCTAATCATATACAGTATTCTGCAGACTCTGTATTGACATCTTACTCATCATCAGCCAAGCCCTCTTGTTTTCTCTCAACATCCGTCTCCTGGAAACAAGTATTCTATCCAATTTTGTAGGTTGTAATATTGTATATTCTACATTGATATGGTAAATTCTATATCCATCAAGAAAACTCTCCCCCAGGGTTTTTTAAGAATTCTGTGCCTGCTCTATCTCACTTAGTGTAATGGCTATCAATTATATTATGTCTGTATCTGTTGTAGGGTGAGCTTGCTTTCTAAAACTGGATATTAATCAAGTATACATGTCCCTACATTTTCCTTATCAGATCTCATGCAGTGAATACCTAGATGGCTTCTTCCATCTGTTTTTGTGAATTAGATGATAATGACATTAGAATAAAAGTATGTCTTTGAGATCCAAATTTTCATTCCTTTCTTTTCTTCCATAATTGTATTGAGAAACAAATAGCAGTGAGATAGTTTCACAAACAAATAGCAATGAGACAGTTTCACATCAAACTGGTAAGACAGTTTCAATAATTAACATATTGCATGCTGTCTTCCTAGTGGTTATTTGTTGTACAAGATGCAGACATGATATCCTATTTACAAACACTATTAGAACAAATCACTCTATTCATTGAATTAAGAGAATGTAGCTATATATCCATCCTAACCATTTTTAATACACAGATATAAAATGGTCATTCATCTGTATCTTTTTTGTTTAGTTCCATAATTTAAATATTATACATTTGTGAACTCAGCAAAATATTCCAAAATAGTCCATAGTCCATAGTAGTATTGGGTCTTCCACTTGACTGGCAATGTCAGAAGTTGTTGACCTGGGCCTCCTACAGCTCAACATAACAACATGGCTTTATTTCTTGTACTTTGTTTTTATACTTTTCTGCTGGATAGTTAAGACAAAGATAAAGCAAAATCTATGTAGCAAGAATTGTAGCTTATGGATCTGATAAGGTCAGTCAAGTCTTCTCAGGATTTATCCTGTAACCATATCCTGCCCTTTGTAGAACCTTTGTCATTGTCAGCCATGTGGATAAGTCACGGCCATTGCTTGGCCAATTTGCTCTCTGTGGAAGCCTGAGAGAATGTTTTCTCTCCATGTGACTCTCCTCAGGCACACTCTTCATCATCAATCACTTTCCTCTTTGGCCCCATAATCTCCTTGATCCAAATTTCCATTCCTTTAGCTATACATCAAGAATGAGAATTTCTGGATCAATATCCAGCAACTTGTTTTAATCTGGGAGAAAATCTCTCTAGTTTTCCATAGCAGCAACACTCATGTAAAGGCCCCAAACACCACACAAGTGCTGTCTACTCCAGTCTACTGGCTCCTTTGTGATCCTGTGCTAACACTTTGTGTTCTTGGAATTGCCATTTTTCATTTTCATTGGACTAGCTAGGAGAGGAATAAAGGCTTTACAAAGACTGTGTATTGTGTTCTGCTGTCCATCATGGAAAGGCTGAAGAATCCTTGCTGAGGTTGTTCTGTCAGTCTCGTTGTTCTAGGTGGTGTGTGTGACCGGGACCAGTGATTTTAAAGCATTTATGTTTTACTCGTACAAAATGAGTTCATCCACTCATAGGAATAGTCTGACTCCACATCCTGTCCTGAGTCCAAAGGCATTAAATCCTTCCTTCCCTGCAGACCTAGGAGTTCCTTTCAACACCCCAATCCATCCTTCATGTCTGTCACTTATCTAGGGACCAAGTATAGTGATCATGGGCATCTCAAAAAGAACCCTGCAGGTTCCTCAACATTTTTCATCCTCAAGTGAGGGGACTCATGTGAACAGAATCTTTACGCCTGGATAAGGAAGAGAGCACTCCTTACTATTTAGCAGATGTCACCTTTGCCATGGCTAGTGTCTCCGTGGATCCCCAATGCAGATAAAGTTGATCTGCTGGATTTGTGTAGTGGCTCAATCTGTACTCAGCTATGGTTGTCTCTCCCATTTATCAGTACCCGTATTCTCCAGTTCATCTCCTCCGGGCTTCCCAAACACACAGTTCTACACATACTTGATCATGATGGCTTTCCTCTGGAGGCTTAGTTTATACTTGGTCCATTTAAATTAGTAAGGCCAACAAAGAGGTGATGTGAAAAGCATGCAAGACTGAAATACAGCTCAGCATATTAATGTGGCTTTACTTTTTATGCATCGTGATTACACTTTTCTGCTGGATGGTTAAGACTAAGTTAAAGCAAGACCCATATTGCTAAAAATGTAACTTCTGTATCTAACAAGGTCAGTCAAATCCCCTCAGGATTTACCCTGAAACCCTGTACCACAGTTTGTAGATCCTTTGTCTGTGTCAGCCATGTGGATGAGTCCCGGCCATTGCTTGACCAGTTTGTTCTCTGTGAAAGTCTGAGAGAATGTTTTCTCTCTAAATGACTCTCCGCTCAAGTCAACAACTTCTGGCACTGCCAGTTCTGCTGATAACCCACTACTATTATGGACTATTGGACTACATTGAGGTATTTTGCAGAATTCAAGCACCTACGATATTTGCATGGCAATGGAACACCCATATCTGACAAAACAAAACAAAAAAGGGGGATATAAATGAAGGACCATTTTATAGTGAAATATATATATATGGACAGATATACAGCTACTTTCTCGTAATTCAATGAGAAGAAAGATTTGTACTAATAGTGTTTAGACAGGATATCATGTCTGCATCTTGTCCTCTGAATAACTACTATGAAGACAACAATATGCAATCTATTAATTGTTGTAACTGTCCTACTAACCTGTTTTGAAGATGTCTTATTGCAATTTCTTTCTCATTAAAATTAACATTTTTTAAAAAAAAATTAGGGGCCGAGGAGATGGCTCAGTGGAATAAGCACTTCCCTGGCAAGTGCAAGGGCCTGAGTTCAATTCCCGGTTCTGAAAAAAAAAAATTAAAAAAGAAAAGGAAAAGACTGAAATACATATTGTCTAGAAGAATCTGCCAGAAGTTACTATAAATCATCAACATATTTTGTCATCAGAACTAATTTTCTGCTGACTTACACTGCATAACAGTTTGTATCACTGAGCAAGCACCATTATCTAGGAAACAGGCTCATTTTTTTTCCCAAGTGATTTTGGATTGGACACTGTAGTTGAATAAAATATTAAGTAACATATGCCAAGTCAACTGTGGACTTCGACTCACCCCTGGTCCAACCAGCATGAGTAAGCTCTGCTTATCCTTCCAACCTCAAATGGTAGGCATTTCTTGTCACTTTTCATTCAATGGCACCAGGGTAACGTACCTGAACTGATTCCAGTCAATAAGCAAGCATTCAACTTGGCTAACTTAGAAATCTTCCTTTTCATTTCCACACATGTTAAGTACTTTTCACAATTAAAAATACAGACATTTTGAAGGCAAAGTTGTGAATCTTTCTATTAGAAAAGCAAACATATGAAGGAACCAAAATTGTAAATCAAGCATTTGGAAAGTGAAGACTGAAACCTAATATCCATCAAATTTACAAAAGTTCTTATATTCATTCTGTACTTTTTAATTTTTCTATTTTTAAAGAGAACAAAAATAGAAAAAAATTAGGGACAACACAAAATTTGACTAAACGAGACAATAGGATTCAACAATGGCTGTTATACAACAACAACATTTGTTATCTTCAAGTTAGTTGTTTAGATTCCTAGATATAAGCATGCAAAACTGGTCTCCAAACGTTAAAAAAATGAAAAAGAGAGAGAAAAAATATTAAGCATTAATTACTTCTTTCGATAGATCAGCAGAAATCAGCAGGAGAATTACCCAAGCTATCCTGCGTATGTACACATATATTCCTCCCCTGCCTTCTTTCTTTTCTCCTTTCCCTCACCCCAGGAGTTATTTCCCTTTGAACATTTTCTTTCCCTTTCCTAATGTCTATTGTATCTTTCAGACTTTAATTACTTTTGCAGGTTCTCACACTAGGGAGACAGTACAAGGTTTACATTTGTGGGTTTGGTTAATTTCACTTATGAGTATAGCCTTTAGTTGCATCCATTTACCTATAAAAGCCTCTGGTTGATCTTTATAATACCTGAGGAATAATACTCCATTGCATAAAAATACATCCTTTATATTCATTCCTTAGTTGGTGGGAATTTGGGTTTTTTCCAAGATTTAACTATGACAAATTCTACTGCATATAAATTGCTGTGGTATGATGTTTTTCAGTTCTTCAGGAAAAATAACCAGGAGAAAAGATGGGTGGAATTGGACCTCTAATCCTAGTTTTTGAACTAGCTCCACACTTATTTACGTAGTCATTATACCAGTCTACAGTGGAGATCAATAATCTACATCATTTTTTATTCATTCCTCGGTTAATGGGCATTTGGGTTATTTCCAAGATTTAGCTATGACAAGCTGTTCTTCAGTGACCATGGGTGCACATATATCTCTGAGGTATGATGTTTTCCGCTCTTCTGGAAAAATGCTCAAGTGGTGTATAGCTGGGTTGAACTGGACCTCTCAGAGTAGTTTTTTTTTAATAACTATGCATCAGAATATACATATGTGGAACATTTTCTGTTACCAGAAATAATATTTAGGGCCAGTCAAATAGCCCAGTGGATTAAAGAACCTGCAAACAGGCACAGGGGTCAAGTGTTCAATCCCCAGGCCTGCCATGCTGGCCCTGGGGCACACTGAGATGGCAATTGAGACTGAGCATGGTGGCATGCGCCTGTAATCCCAGCTCTTGGGAGGCTGTAAACAGGAGGATCACTACGAGTATGATATAGTAGTAAGACCCTGAACACCTGTAGACCCTTCCTTAAAATACAAAAGAAAGAAAGAAAGAATATTTAGATGATTAGAACCTGATGCAAAGCCTCAAAGTGGGCCACTTGCAACAAATCTTTTGTAACTGCTCAACATACAAAAACCTTTGAAACTAAAGGTGCTCACTGAATGGTTTTGTCTGCATGATCATAAACTGGTGTTAATAGGCTCCAGTGCCTAATGCAGCCATAGTAATTCTTGAAAAACAGGTCCTCATATTCCAGCTTTAGAAATCTACAGAAGAGGTGGGATATAGCTCAGTGGCACAGCACCTGCCTGGCAAGAGCAAGGTCCTGAATTTGATTCCTAGTACCAAAGTAATAAAAGGGGCAGCACCACTGGCGAACAGAGGCAGAGCCCAGGCACGGTGGTACATTCTACACTGTGACAGCACAGTGGCCGCTGAGTCGCCATACATGAGCCACCTGACACCGCCACCAGCGGCTCCAAAGCTCAAGGCCTTTGGTCTTTGGCCTCGAGCAGCGGGGGGCGGCGTTCCGGAGACTGCAGGTACTGAGCAAGCTTTGGTGAGGCCTCGAGGCCGAGGGGTGCCCCCCTTCATGTTCACGTGCCGCAGCCCCAAGTTCTATGACGAGGATGAGGATCTGCCTCACAAATTCTATGAGGAGATAATCGTCACCAAGAATGGGCAGAACCGGGCCAAGCTGAGGAGGGTATATAAGAATCTGATTCCTCAGGGCATTGTGAAGCTGGATCTGTCCCGCATTCATGTGGATTTCCCTGTGATCCTCTATGAGGTGTGAGCCTGGTGGGTGACAGACACAGGCACCCCTGACCCAGTGAGAAACTTACAGGTTCAAGGTGTGGCTTCCATTGAGGAGCCGAGGCTGAGGCTACCACGGTGAATAATCTGTTGGCCCAGAACCTTCAGCTGTGAGCAGGGCAGCCCCTCAGTATAAACTGGGTATTGATTTGTGTGTGGACAAGAGGTGGCTGGTGGCCAGCAGAGGCTAATGGCAGGGTTGCCAGCACAACTTCCCCAGCCACCCCTGCAAGAAGTGTGGCAGGGCATATGCCAGTCAGGAACCTGTGGCTCTTGGTTCCCTGTGTGGCCTGCTTTCTTCCAAGCTTGCCTAGGGCCCAGCTCTACTAGAAGCTACAGCACTTTACAGGCTAAGTCTGCCTTCTGCCAGCCCCTGGGCTTTGGGAGCTCTACAGAAGCAGGAACTTCCTTTCCCTCACTACCTTTATCTCCCAGTCGAGCATTTCAGCCGTTTGCTGCCTTGATTCCTCCTGTATTGGACAGAGGCTGGGGAGAGCACCAGCCTGATTCCTCACACCTACCTGGCATTTATTCCCATGTTCAGATGGACAGTTTGCTGACTGTTGATAAGAATGGGGACTGGTATGGGTAGCTTCTCCCTTTCCTGGGACTTAGATAAATCCTCCTCAGTGTAATTAGTTATTGCCCTCTCCTCAGCTAAGAGGGTACAGGCCAGGGTCGGGACCGGCTGTGGATGCCCGTGCCCATGGGGAGTTGACCCAAGCCACCTATTCTAACCCCCCCTTGCCTTTGTACCAGCCACCCCTTACCCCCAGTTTGGAAGGTCTACACTGTCCTGTAATAAGGAACAACATACCAGGGCCAGGGCCAGCAGTGCTATAAAGAGCCTGCCACCATTCCCCTACAGTATCCTCACCCCTTCTGCATCACTCAAGGGAAAGTACTAGGGCCCCTTGACAGGGACAGAAAGGAGAGCAAAGACAAAAGGAATACTGTCCTTAAGATGTGAAGATCTGTAAATAATCCAGTCCATGCGAATGTTGGAGTAGAGTCTGATTTCTGTAGAGAAACAACTCTTTTTTCTTTTAATTCCCTATTATGCAAGCTTTGAGCTTCTAGCATGGGAACTAGCTTGGGGAATAGCTCCCCAGCATAGAAACTGTCATTATTTGTTTGATTTCAATAAAATTATTTTTAGATCCTGTAAAAAAAAGTAACAAAAGGGAAGGGAAGGGAAGGGAAGGGAAGGGAAGGGAAGGGAAGGGAAGGGGAAAGAAAAGATCTACAGAAGAACAATAGTGTGTGTGAACAAACACTCACATTTGTGTCTTACCAAACAGTACACAACTACTTAGAATGTATATTGTATTTCTGTATAATGCTCTGGTACTAATAATTTCTCCTGTTATGGAATTGATTTGCACTGAACACAAATGGCAAATAAAAAGAAATGCATTGCTAAAACACAAAGAATTCTACAGGTATTTATATGTTAGTGATACAACCAACTGCAAGCTGAAAATTAATAATTGTAGTTAAGTATCACAAATCATAATGTTTCTAAGTAATTATTCGATTAAAATGACCAAGATGTAGAAGTAAAAGGTAAAATAGAGATCCAGATGTGACATAACAGGTCATACCAAGCAACCTACAAGACTGGGAAAGAAGGGGAATATAGTATATTCAAAGTGGTTGGAATAGATATATAGTTGCATTCTCTTAATGAATAGAATGATTTGTTCTAATGGTGTTTGTAAGTAGGATCACAAGTCTGCATCTTGTACAGCAATTAACCACTAAGAAGAATATATGCAGTGTATTATTTGTTGAAAC
>NW_004524969.1:431026-439449 GCF_000260255.1 Octodon degus | reverse complement strand
CACAGAGATATGATAGTCCAGGCCATTCTTTACTTCACTGTATACTTTATGTAGCTGTTCCCAGTAAGAAACCTCCAAGGCCATAGCAATGTTGTGCCTCTGGACATCAAAAAGGTAGTGGAGAAGCCAGGGAGATTACTCAGATTTAATTTATACTCAGTAGAATAAGCTCTTTCCTGGAAAGTGCAAGGGCTTGAGTTGAATCCCTGGTTTAAAAAAAAAAGTAGTAGGTGGAGGCCAGGGTGATAGTTCAGTGGAATAAGTTTTTGCCTGGCAAGAGGAAAGTCCTGAGTTCAACCCCTGGTACCACCAGAAAAAAAAAACATAATGACACTTCTCAACAAGCACCTACTAGGACTTCTCCAATTCAGTTGCATCCTGGATTTGTTTTATAGAAGTTTGCTCTGCCTCTCCTAGTTGGGCAATTTTTTCCTCATTCAGTTCACCAATAAATTCTCCAAAAGAAGCACCATAATTTAATTACATAGACAAGTATACCTATTATAGATATGGTAGAGAAGGTCTCTGGACTAATAACATATATTTCTTTGGACAGAGAATGCAAGATAAGCCCAGTTCCAAGAATGCAGGGTTCTGTTACATCAGTTTGAGGATAAAGGAACTGGAAGAATTCCTCAGGAATCAGCCCAAGACAAACTTTTCCACCATGCTCTGGAAGAGGTGGTAGAAGAGCAAATCTTGACTTCCCTGTGTGAAAGATCCTTGTTGCCTGCAATACCCCTGGTCAAGGAGTGCTGTGTTCTTGAGACAGGGTGCCACTGTGGCAGCGGCAGAAAGTACCACCTGGGACAGCATGGTCAGCAAAGGTCCAGAACCAGTCTTAGCGTTCCTGTGACCCCAACCAGAGACTGGTCATGAGCAAGAGCCAGGTCTTTTACTTTCTTAACACTCTTCCTGACCAGGTTGAAATGAAAGCTAGTGTGACTTAGATTTGTACTTCCCTAATGATTAAAAGGTAGAAGAAAATTATATTCTTACTGATCATTTCTACTTCCAATTTTGAGAATTGTCTTCTCAGTTCATTGACCCATCTATAGACTGGAGTACTTTTAGTGGGCTTCTTAAAGTTTTTGAATATTAATCCTATGTCAGAAGAGTAGTTTGTAAAGACTTTCTCAGAATCAGCAGTCTCGGGGGCCTGGCCATAGCTCAGTTCTTTAAGTGGCTGCTTCCACAAAGCTGTGAGCCTCAGGTTGCTGTAGTTCGACTCCCACAACACTCCAGCCAGACAAACCATGCCTGAGGGCATTCAGAGAATCAGCAGTCTCTTCAATTGATTGTTTCCATTGTGCAGAATTTGTTTAATTTATTCTAGTCTCATCTGTGGATTCTTGCTATTTTCTCCTGTGCTATTGGACTCCTATCCAGAAACACTTTGTGTGGGGCTTCACCTGACTCCCCTACTTTTCAGGATACCTGGGTCTTTGATCAATTTTGAACTGATATTTATACAGAGTAGGAGATATTGACCTACTTTCCATCTTCTACTAACAGACATTCAGCATTTGCAGGACCATTCATTAAAGAGGCGGTCTTTTTTTTTTCCAAAATTTTACTGATGAACAGTAATGAGACAGTTTCAAATCAAATCGGAAGTACAGTTTCAATAAATATTACACTGCATATATTCTTCTTAGTGGTTAATTGCTGTACGAGGTGTGGACTTGAGATCCTATTTACAAACACCATTAGAACAAGTCATTCTATTCATTAAGAGAATGCAACTATATATCTATCCTAACCACTTTGTATACACAGATACAAAATGGACATTCATTGGTATACCCCATTTTTCCTAAGTTCCGTTATTGAATATTATAGGTGTGTAAACTCAGCAAAATATTCTAAAAGAGTCCAGTAGACCATGATAGCATTGGGTCTTCTGTTTAACTGGCAACATCAGAAATTATTGACCTGAATCCCCCACAGCTCAACATAACAGCATGGCTTTACTTCCTATATTTCAAAAGAGGCAGTCTTTTATCCAGTGTGTGTTTTTGTCCATCTATCCAGAATCAGATGGATTCAGTTGTGTGAGGTTTTTCTGTGTTGTCACTTCTAAGCATTGGTCTATGTGCCTGTTTTTATACAAGTATCATGAAAACTATATTAGAATAGCTTTCTAGTATAGTTTCTAATTAGGTATTACCATATTTGCTTTTTGTCTAGAGTCGCTCTTATCATTCTGATTCTTTTTTATTTCTAAAGTAATGCTAACATTTTCTTCTCATTTCTGTGAAAATTTGTATTTGGTGATAATTGAAATGAACCTTCAGATCATTTTTGGTGACACATATTTGGACAATATTAAGTCTGCCAACCTGTGACCATGGGAGTTTTCTCCATCTTCTGGTAACTTCCTTAACAAACTGATTTAGTGTTTTGAATATTTCATTGTAGAGTTCTCTCAGCACTTTGGTTATATTATACCCTATGTATTTTATTTTATTTAAATTTATTGTGTATACAATTGCTTTTTTTGATCTACTTCTCAGACAGTCCATTACTGGTGCATATTAAAGATATTCATTTTTAACCTCAGTTGTATGCCTACTGGTTTGCAGACTTGGTTCCTCTGCTCCAAATACATTTTAGTAGAGTATGGCGGTTCTTCTAGGTATAGAATCGCATAATCTACAAATAAGTACATGATTTGACCTCCTCCTTTCCTATTTTTCTCACTATTATTTTGTCTCTAGCCAAAATTTCAAAACATGTTAATTCTATCTTAGGATCAGATCCCAACATCAAGGACTGGAAAAGAGAAAAGATGTGAATGAGGAACTGAATTTACACTGTTGGAGGAATCTGAACACAGCAATGAACCTTAGCAACCAAACTCGCAACGCTGCATTTTACAAGATATTTCTTTCACAGGAAATAACACAGAAGAAATGTACACACCGTGGAGGGTAAATTTCTTGACCCCTGCTCCAAATGACAGTGCATTTTCCTTCTTATAGATAGCTAAATGTTTCTTCCATACAGATTACGAAAAAGATCCCACTGTCACATTCAAATGGAGGTGATTTTGGTGGTGATTTTCTACATTTAAACTTGTCTCCAAATACACAGAGTTATGAATATTTAAAATCTGCAGATACCTTGCAGTGTCAGCCAGGAGCCAGCCATTCTCTTCATACTGCCCACCCTGTAGGACCTCTAGTTCCGCTCCTACACAGGCAGATTTATTCAAACCAAATATTGATTGCATCACATCTTCCAACTGATGCCTCCCAGGATACCTCTGCTGCCTCAAATCTAATGAAAACAACCCCAAAGCAGACAGCAGCACCCTAAGTCACAAGCCTGTCTCCTCTCAGACTTGACTCTTTTGTCATCTCTACTGTGAGACACTCAAACCAAGAAATGTCTCTCCTTCCCCATTTTCTACACCCAACTGAAAGGGCAACTAGAAGTCCATACAGCGATGAAGAAACTGATCTCCGTCGCATCGACTCGATCCACACTTTATATTCTGGACACAAAAACCTGAGAATTCCAGGGGCCGGGGAGATGGCTCAATAGAATAAGCGCTTCTCTGGCAAGCACAAGGGCCTGAGTTCAATCCCTGGTTCCACCAAAAAAATAAAAAAAAATTTAAAAACCTGAGAATTCCAAATGTGAGTGTGTCCATGAGCTGAAGGGATGAACAAATGGTAAATGCCAATATTACATCTGCTGCTGTTTTGTGTACAAGATAAAGAGAGATAACTCTCAAAGGTGAGACATAATTTCCTGAAATCTTGCTCAAGATTTCAAACACATTGCATTGGTCAGGGTTTTACTTAGAGGAACAGATATAATATAAGGAACAGATATTAACACAAGATATACAATGTGTAAAAAATTACAAGATTGGTTTACGACAGTGAGCCACAGAGTCAGATGGGGGAGTGTGCAGAGGGCGTCTGCACACCCCAGACTGAGGAGTTCAGTCCCAAGGTCTGAAGCTCGCTGCTGTGCTCCGTGCAAGTCTTTATTTTTCAGCTAAGGGGTCTGCAAGGGAAGACTGAAGAGTGTGATGGACACTAAAGAGTCTGTGATGGAAGGCAAGGGATCCAAGCAGGAGGCTGAAGAGTCTGCACTGCAAGCCAGGCGATGAAGTCCAAGCTGAATGTGAAGACTGAAGTTCTTCCAATGAAGTGGAAGATTGACTACCTCCTCAGCCCCTTTATATGGTCTCTTTGTGCTGAGTCACTTTGGGGACAGAACCAATTGTGCCCCAGGGTGGGACCTCCACCAGTCCGAAGTGCAGAGTCATCCGGCCAAGTTGACACAATGTATCAACCACTACACTACCCACATAAAACCACTTTCACCAGGAAATGGGCTGGAGCCTGTATCTCCAGGGTTCAGGAGGCTCAGGAAGACAAAAACTCATAAGGTTGAAGCCAGCCTGCTCTACACAGTGAGCTCAAGAAACCCTGAATGACAAAAAACATTCTTTCAGGTTTTCACAGAGAGCAAAGTGGTCAAGCAATGTCCATGACTCATCCTCATGGATGACACTGACAAAGGATCTACAAAGTGTGGTACAGGGCTACAGGATAAATCCTGAGGGTACTTGACTGACCTTATCAGATACAAAGGTTACATATCTTGTTACATAGGTCTTGCTTTATCTTGTTCTTAATGATCCAGCAGAAAAGTATAAAAACGAGTTATAAAAAGTAAAGCCATATTAATACGATGAGCTGTAAAAGGCTTAAGTCAATAACTTCTGAGGATAACCCACTAATATTACAAACTGCTAGACAGAGTTGGATTGTTTAGCTGAATTCAAACACCTGTAGTATTTAGATGCCAATAGAATATCAACCTCTAACAGAACTAAACAAAAAAAAAGGGGGATACAAAGGAAAAATCATTTTGTATTTATATATACAAAATAGGATAGATAGGGGCTGGGGAGATGGCTCAGTAGAATAAGCGCTTCCCTGGCAAGCGCAAGGGCCTGAGTTCAATCCCCGGTTCTGCCAAAAAAAAAAGCAAAATAGGATAGATATACAGCTACTTTCACTTAATTCAATGAGAAGAAAGAGGTGTACTAAACATTTGTACACCAAATAAGGTGTACTTAGCATTTGGACAGGATATCCTGTCTGGTTCTTGTACTATGGATAACCACTAAGAAGATAACAATGTACAATGTATTGATTACCGAAACTGTCTTATTAATCAGCTTTGAAACTGCTTCATTCATATTTGTTTCTCAATAAAATTAAAATAAAAAAGAAACCCTGAATGACACAACAAGACCCTGTCACAAAACTGCCCAAGGGACAAGCATTCATCTTAAAACTAAGAATAGATTTTGTCTTGAAATAAAGGATGGAAATGTGAATCAAAATTCAGTTTTCAATTGGTTCTACTCAATCTATGAGTCCAACAGACAGCTAAGTCACACATTACATGGTACAAACCGTGGGGTTTTGCATACTTATTTGGTGATGTATTGTCTTCCACAGCATTAAAGGCAAAGAGATGCTGATGTGCATCATCTTGTCTTATTTTTAAGCCAGAGTGGATGTATGAATTGTTACTTGCAGTACTAACCTGAATGTGATCTAGTTACCTTGGAAATGCAGGAACTTACGTGGATCTACTGCAAATTAAAATGCAAATGGATCCCCAAGACATAAAAAAGAGCTAAATCAGAAGGCTCCCATAATTCTACTAACATGCATACATTGGAAGCAATTACTATGTACATTTACAGTGTTGGCATCAATCCTCAATATGCTCTGCCAGCACTACTAATTTAGTGCTGATAAACACTAGATGAAGCATCGTGTTGCTCAGCTACACCTGTTGCCATGGAAACTGAAGGACTCTTTCCTCTCTCATGTTACATTTCCCATTACATTTAGTCTACTATCTAGTACCTAACATGGGCCAGGACAACAATGGACTGGAATAGACCCCAGAACTCAGGCAGCGTGAATAAACCTCACTTATGAACTCACAGTCAAGCGGTGAGCGATTCTCATCTCCCCTTCCCATTACAACAGGGCCATATGCACTCAGTTGAACCGCTCTGAATCAGTAAAGATGCACTGAACTCAATTAATCATAAAATGTTGCTTTTTATTGCAGTGTAAAATACAATCAACTTTAAAAAACTACAATCAACTTTAAACAAAATTTTCTTCTCATTGAGCTAGGAGAAAGTAGCTGCATATCTATGCTAACTATTTTGTATATACAGATATCTATTTTTTTTTCACTACAAAATGGTCCTTCATTTATATCCCCCTTTTTTGTTTACTTTTGTCAGAAATGGGTATTCCATTGCCATGCATATATTGTAGGTGCATGAATTCAGCAAAGTAATCCAATGTAGTCCAGTAGTCCATAATAGCAGTACCTTATCCATATGACTGGCAATGTCAGAAGTTGTTGACTTAAGCGTTTTACGGCTCAGCATATTAATATGGCTTTACTTAACAACATAAGTTTGCAGACCAAAAAATTAGACAAAAAAAGGGCTACAAAGACAGCCAACACTGTGGCCCTAGCCCTTCAAGGTCAGTGAGGACTCAGGACATATGAGAACTTGTACTGTAACATCCTCTAACTCAGTTGTGTCCCAGATTTTCTGATCAAGATTATGAGGCCACAGAGGAAAGTGATCAATGATGTAGGGTGTGTGTAAGGAGAGTCACATGGAGAGAAAGCATTCTCTCAGGCTTTCACAGAGAGCAAAGTGGTCAAGCAATGGCTGTGACTCATCCACATAGCTGACACTGACAAAAGATCTACAAACTGCTGTACAAGGTTTCAAGGTAATTCCTGAGGGGATTTGACTGACCTTGTCAGATAAAATGTTACATTTTTTGTTACATAGGTCTTGCTTTGTCTTGGTCTTAACCATCAAGCAGAAAAGTATAAACATGAGGTAGAAAATAACTTTCATTTCTACCAAAAGATGAAGTAGCAAAAATTGTAAATCAAGTGTTTGTAAGTAAAGACAAAAAAAAATAATATGCATTGTTTATAAACATGTTTGCAATTTTTCTTCAAATAGTTTTTGAACACTATGGCTAAAAATCTAAGATGTTTACATGTTAATCATACAAAAATAATGCAGTTTGAAAATTAATACTTATGAAGTGCTGGGCCGGAGACATACTTAGCAGCATAAGCCATCTATCCTGCCAGAGCAAGGTCTCGAGTTCAATCTGCAGTACTGCAAAATAAATAAATAAATAAAAATAAAAGTAAAAAGAAAGAAACAAAGAATAGTAGGGGCCAGGGAGATGGTTCAGTGGAATAAGCACTTCCCTGGCAAGCGCAAGGGCCTGAGTTCAATCTCCGGTTCCACCAAAAAAAAAAAAAAAAAAAAAAGAATAGTAGTTCTTATATGTCAAGGTATAATGAATTTTTAAATAATTATTTGCATTAAATAGATATGGTATATTATAATGTAAAGCCAAGTTCAGCATCTGACATATCAAAATGAATCAACTCCTATAAGAGTGGAGAGAAGGCACAAATAAAAGAATATTGAATGAAACCAAACTGACATATACATGTTGTAATTAATGACATACATACTAACTACACAAACTAAAAGTACAATGAAATCCCTTCAAATTATGGAGGGATATAAAGAAATTTCAACTCAAAAATACTCAAAATTTAGGGCTGGGGATAGAGCTCAGCGGAGTAAGCACCTGATGGCAAGCGCTAGGTCCTAAGTTCAATACTCAGTACCACAAAAAAAAAAAAATGGATCTTAGGGCCAGCCGAATAGCTCAGTGGATTAAAGCACCTGCTTCAGCATACACACCATCCAGGATTTGATCCCCCGCAAGCTATGCTGGCCCCGATCCCAGGGTACACTCAGATGGCAATTGAGGCAGGGTGTGCTGGCAAGTGCCTGTAATCCCATCTCTTGGGAGGCTGAGCACAAGTGGATCACCTAGCACAGGTGGATCAATGTCTGATCTATGTAATGAAACCCTGTAGACCAAGCAGACCCTTACTAAAATACAAAAAAAAATTAAAATAATATTGTAGGGCTGGGGAGACAGCTCAGTAGAATAAGCACTTGCCTAGCAAGCACAGGGTCCTGATTCAATCCCCAGTACCAAAAAAAATCTAATAGATAAAATAATATTGTATCAAAAATATTTTTAATTTCAATCAGTATTGCTATGAATCAATTTTTCTAGGAATTTATACCTCTCTCTTGTGCGGAATGGTTCATGATTCAGGGGTAAGGAGCTGTGATATTTGAGTTCATCCAAGACCAAATGCATGAAAAGGAGAGAAAGTCACATATCTAAAGAGTTGAGATACTTGCTCATTTCTTCCAAATCAGCATAAGTACACCACCTTCCCGACCCATGAGAATGAAGGGGCTGGCAGTGGCGAAGCAAGCATTCGTGAAGGCA
>NW_004524969.1:429290-430356 GCF_000260255.1 Octodon degus | reverse complement strand
ATCTGTCGACCTAGACCTGCAACCACTGAAACAAAGGCTGCAGTAATGATACAGAAGTACTAAGTTCCCTAGGGTTCCAATGACAATCTGCAAAAGGAAGATCACTCCAAATTTCAGATCCACAGAGGTCATTTCATGATTGTCCAGGGCTTAATGTAAACGTGCCAAAACACAGGATGCTGTATGGAAACATAAGTTGTGAGGTATTACATAAAATGTGAGTTCCAATTTGTGCTGACCATCAACTCTCCCCAGAAATTTTCTTCTAAGGTATGATTGCTCTTAATAATTTTCCAGTTCTTTTTTTATTTATTTATTTAGTTTTCCAGTTCTGATAGCCAAAAAGAAAAAGAGTTTTCGACAGCCTTGCACATTTCTATACAGAGCACTTACATGGTCAGGCTAAAATGCCTGACTTCTGCTAACTTAATAGACAACATAGTGAGTTACAAACTAATAATATTGTCCCTTTACACCTAAAGATGATTTAACAAAAGGACCTTATCTGATTTGTGGAAATCACAATAAAAAAAGAGTTTGGACCTAGCCGTGAGGTTTTACAGACACTGTGCTTCTTTATGTGACCAGCATAGGGACAGAGAGGTCCTTCAGTCACTAAAACATTTGTGTTCATTTCTGCATTTGAAATCTGCTTAGTGAGTAAGTTTAATTGTGATCATTTCCCATTCTTTTGTAAATATCTCTTTTGTATACCAGGACCCTTTATGTTTGGGTGTTTTTTCTATATTAATTTTATTGAGAAAGAAGTAGCAATGAGACAGTTTCAAAACAGGTTCGTAGGAAACATTCATTCAGGCTTTCATGGAGAGCAAATCGGTCAAGCAATGGCCGTGACTCATCCACATGGCTGACGCTGACAAAGGATCTACAAACTTTGTACAGGTTTCAGGATAAATCCTGAGGGGATTTGACTGACCTTATCAGATATAAAAGTCACATTTTTTGTTATATAGGCCTTGCTTTATCTTGGTCTTAACCATCCAGCAGAAAAGTATAAAAGCAAAGTGTAAAAAGTAAAGCCATATTGATGTGCTGAGTTGTAAAA
>NW_004524969.1:425431-429190 GCF_000260255.1 Octodon degus | reverse complement strand
GGGGATACAAAGGAAGGACCATTTAAGGGGTTGGGGAGATAGCTCAGTGGAATAAGCACTTCTCTGGCAAGCACAAGGTCCTGAGTTCAATCCTCAGTACCACAAAAAAAAAATGAAGGGCCATTTTGTATCTGTATATACAAAATAGGATAGATCTACAGCTACTTTCTCTTAATTCAATGAGAAGAAAGATTTGTACAAATAATGTTTGGACAGGATGTCATGTCTGCATCTTGCACTATGAATAACTACTTTGAAGACAACAATATGCAATGTATTAATTATTGTAACTGTCCTACTAACCTGTTTTGAAACTGTCTCATTGCTACTTCTTTCTCTAGGACCCATGATGAATGAAGTTATTAAAGCATGAAGTTGATCCATTGAACAAATTTTCTATGAACAAACTATTTTCCTTTCTTTTCTTTTGTTTTCTCTCTCTCTCTCTCTCTCTCTCTCTCTCTCTCTCTCTCTCTCTCTCTCTCTTTCTTGCATTTGTAGTACAGGGTCTCACTACATAGATCTGACTCAGTGATCCACCGCTGCTCAGCCTCCCCAGAGCTGGGATTACAGGCCTGTGTCACCACACCCAGTCTCAATCACCATCACTGTGTCAGTGCCCCCCAGGGACAGGGCCTGCAAGGCTGGCAGGGATTGAATCCAGGCTGCTGTGTGTGCCTAAGCAGGCACTTTAATTCACTGAGCTATTTGTCTGGCCCAAACAGTATTTTATGAATATGGATCAATATTAGGATAGCAACAGGAATCTTCATACAGCATTTTTGGTAATATTACCTAGAGCAAAAATTAGACACAATACATGATTTTGATCAAAGATAATCTATATAATTTAAATATATTATAGAGAACTGTACATTGCAAACTCAATGAATTTTTTTACATAACATATTTTTCATCAAGAAAATGATTCATTGGACACTGAAACTAAAATACAAAGCAACACACAAATTTGAACTTTGAGGCATCAAATCTAGTGTGTGAGGGTAGAAAGACAAAATTCAGCATAAGATAAAAGTCAACAACTTCACAAAATATCATAAGGCACACTTAAATCTCAAACAACCAGGGCTCCTTCGTTTTCCTGAAGCATGAAGCCCTCAAGTATGACATTAACATTTCCTGAAAGACTTCAGGAAGGGAAAGTATCCCACTTTCATCAGTAGACTACAGATATTTCAGAAAGACCTAATTACCATCTGCATTAATCATGTCAATTCAGTGAAAGAAACATCTGTACGTTACCAGAATTCCATTTGGCCCCATCCTTTATACCAGACAAGAGCTAATTCAAACGATTCCCCCGGGTTCATTATCACAAACACAGCCTTTTTCAGGAGAAATACTTGTCATTGTATCTGTGACCCCCGCAGGCACGCTGAATAGCAGATTGATTTCTAAATCGCAGTCTTACACTGACTCCAGAATAGATTTCATTAGTGCTTGGAACAAACGGCCACGGTTGCCATTAGGGCTGGGTCTAGGAACACAAGGCAGGAGCCCTCAGAGGCCGGGATGGGATCTCAGAACCCCAGGCTGTGGCCATGAACTCAGACTGTGCCCCAGGAGTCTTAACCTTTCTTCTTGCCTGGCTCTGTGACCACAGACGTGGCCCCCTTCCATACATGATGGCTTACTCAGAAACAGACTGGGAGGCAGCTCACGCCCTCACACAGTCACTTGCACAAGTTCAGACAGAACGTTTCCACCAGGCTCCTTCCTGCTTCCAGAACAATGGGCTCGGGTGATGGTCTTGACAGCCCCTGCGTGTGTGGGAGGAGGCAGCCTCGCTTTGAGATACAAGCCACAGTCATGTGACCTCAGCTCTCCACAGAAATGTGGTTATCACGTCACCCTCACCCTGGCAATGTTGTTGTCACATTGCATCATCCTAAAAATGTGCAATTAGTACTGAACTTTAGGCAACGTTGAGCCATGAATTAATTGGGACTAATTTTAAGGAAAACACGTTATTTCCACTTCCAAATCTCCTGGAACATTAGAAAAAACTTATGACAACCTCCAAACAGAGAAAAATGCAGAGTTTGGAGAAGCAAATTTTTTTAATTTGTTCTAGTGTCATTTGTGGATTCTTCCTTTTTTTTTTTTTTTTTTTTTTTTTCCTGTGCTATTGGAGTCTTACTCAGAAAGGCTTTGCCTGTGTGGCTTCACATGGATCCCCTAAGTTTCAGGATACCTATGTCTTGGAATTGATATTTATACACAGTGGAAGATATCCATCTAGTTTCAGTCTTCTACCAATGGGCATCCAGTTGAAAGAGGCTGTCTTTCTTCCAGTGTGCATTTTTGTCCATCTATCCAGAATCAGGTGGCTGCAGTTGTGTGGGTTTGTTTAGCTATTTTTGTCTTCTATGCATTGGTCTGCTTGTCTATTTTTATGCTGGTGTCATGTAGAAATTGTTTTTCTTTTTCTTCTTTTTTTTGCTTTAAAATTTGGAAACAAATTTTATTTAAGATCTGAAATACAAAAACAAAAAAAAAAAAATCTGAAATACAATTCCTAAAGTATCAACTTTGCCAGAAAGCTATGTCTACACAATAATGCGTTGCCTCTAGCATGTTAGAATGTACATTAGACTCAAATACTCAAAAGCCAAGAAACAAATAGCCATCCTTCAACAATTTAAGCAAAACCATGAAACAAACTACCATCTTTCAATAGTTTGAGCCATAGAATGCCTAAGGAACAACATAGGTGGCTTTGCAGAGGATGGCCTGTTTTACTTCATTGAAGCACCATAAAAAGAAAAAAGAGCACAAATGTTTGGGTTTTCAGGTATATACATTAAGTTGAACCTTTGGCACTAGGAATCAGGGTGTTTTGTCACATAGCATTTAATACATATTAGAAAATTGTGTAGTGTCAAAGGGATAGGACCACCAGCATTTAAGCAATGTTGTCAACTAGGCAATAAAATGGTTTACTGAATATTTTTTTCTTTGTCTAATTACTGCATACACTGGTAGCAGCTTTGATTTGTTTTGGTTTTGGTTTGGTTTGGTTTGGTTTTGGCTGAACTGGGGATTGAACTCAGATACTTGCGTTTGTCAGTCAAGCGCTTATCCTACAGAGCCATCTCCCCAGCCCGACTGGTAGCACCTTTGAAATGAGGAAAGTTTATACTCCTTTTATTTTCTGTTTAAAATAGAACAGAAAACAAACTGAAACATAAGCCTTGTTATACATTGGTAATTTTAAAGGACATCAATTATACAAGTAAAAGATTAAGGACAGAAAGTGCTTACAGATGCCAGACTTCAGTGGTGAGAAGTTGGTAGACCCTCGCAGGGCTTTGCGATGGTAGTCAGCAGAAGCCACTTTGTAATCACGGGCAGTAAACAGTTATTCAGAATTATTTGCCAGATACTTTAGGAAATCATGCAAACAGCCCAGCAACAGTGCAAAGCTCTTCTCATCAAGGGGCATATAGGCCAACATCACTCCTATTCTCTCAAATAATCTCAATAGGTGTGGTGCTCCATGAACCTGGGACATTGGCACATCAGGGTAAACCAAGAGGACTTCAGCATACTGGGGCCTCTCGAATTTGTAGAGCAGCTGAGTGCCCAACATCACATTGAAGTACTCTTTTATTCCTGCCACAACAACATTAACTGCATAATCCTTATTATCAACATTTCCTTGTGATTTCTTAAAATTAGCATACACCTGCAGAATGGCATCTACATTTTTCTTAGCAGGAAGTTGAAAGAGCTGCT
>NW_004524969.1:423198-425172 GCF_000260255.1 Octodon degus | reverse complement strand
GGTCCTCCTGGGCCCTTTCCTTCTGAGGGGCCTGGGCTGCTTCACTGGTGCTGCCACCATCTCCATTCCCAGGAGCTTTCTGCTTATTCTTTCTTGTCTTCCTCACAGATCCTGAAGGAAGGTTCTCCATGGAGCGACCACCTCATCTTCCTGGAAGATGGCTCAAGCTTCTTTGGCTGCAGATGAGCTGCCTTCTTTCCTGAGGAGGCCGCGCTCATCTCTTACCTCTCTGCATATGACTTCAGGAAGGCCTTCTGAAGTTGTCTTCTTCCTCCGATTGCTATCCACAACTTTGAGAGCGCTGCTTTCTGGAACTCATTCAACCATGTTCTTATTCCAACCAATAATCTCCCTTCTTTCCTTTCCAAGAACTGCTAGCAATTTCCCAAGTGGAATCTTCAGGTCATGGGGGTGGTCTAGAAGGATGAAGTAGGAGACACAACCCAAGATTCTGTAATCAAACATGTTCTCCAATCAGGATCAGATCTCCTGATCCTTACTGTATGCCAAACTTAGTTTTTCTGATGGTGACCTGAAATGAGAGTCCAGCTCTCTTCAGCAGGGCGTATGTGCACCACTGTCCCTCTATCCACCGTAGTCTCATGTAGAATTTCCACCAAAGCTTTGCATCATATTTTCCAATCATATATTATGATCTCTGCTTTTTTCATTTAAGCTCACTTTTATTGTTCCGTTTCTTTTGTGTTTCTAAAGGAATTTTAACATTTTCTTTGTATTTCTGTGAAAACCTGTATTTTGGTGATAATTGCAATAAATCTTTAGATCATTTTTGGTACACACATTTAGACAACATTAATTGTGCTAATCTGTAAACAGGAGAGGTGTCTCCAACTTCTAGTGACTTCCTCAATTCCTTCACTTAGTGACTTAAACTTTTCATTATAGAGTTCTCTCAGTACTTTGGTTATATTAGACCCTAAGCATCTTATTTTATTAAAATTTATTGTGAGCCGGGGAGATGGCTCAGTGGAATAAACACTTCCCTGGCAAGCACAAGGGCCTGAGTTCAATCCCCAGTTCCGCCAAAAAAAAAAGATAAAATTTATTGTAAATACAATTCCTGTTTCTGATCAATTTCTCACCAGTTCATTACTGGTGTATATTAAAGCTATTCATTTTTTAACATCAATTTTATACCTAGCGGTTTACAGAATTGGTGTATCAGCCTGAAATACCTTCTTAAGCATTCTGTAGGCTCTGCTAGGAATAGAATCACAAAATCTGGGCAGGCCAAATAGCTCAGCAGATTAAATCACCTGCAAGCAGGACCAGAGACCAGGGGTTCAATCCCCGGGGCCTGCTGTGCCCACACCACCCCCAGAGTGCGCTGAGACTGGGCATGGTGGTGCACGCCTGTAATCCCAGCTGTAGGGAGGCTGTAAACAGGAGAATCACTACAAATCCAATCTAGCAGTGAGACCCTGAACACCCTGTAGACCCTTCCCTAAAATGCAAAAAAAAAAAAAGAATCACAAAATCTGCGAATACGTACAACATGATTTGACCTGTTCCTTTCCTATGTGAATCGCTTCATTTTTTTTCTCTTGGATAATTTCTCTAGCCAAAATTTCCAAATATGTATAGAATAAGATGAAGTGATTCAATACTTCAGGCAGTGAGCAGGCAGATCGGTGGTGCCGGCCTGGTATATCAACACTCCGAAGATTGTGGTAGGAGAACCACTGAGAATTTGATGCCAACACGAACTACATATTCAGTTCAAGGTCAGTTTATACTACATAATGGCATAAAATCATAACAAAATGGTGGTAACAGGGACTGTTATTGACTTCTTCCTGATTTGTAATGGTGGGGAGATAGCTCAGTGAAATAAGTGCTTTCCTGGCAAGTGCAAGGTCCTGAGTTCAATCCCTGGTACCACAAAAAAAGCACTGATTTGTGAAGAAATAATTTCTTTTTTATGTATTTAGTACAGGGTCTACAGGGTCTCAC
>NW_004524969.1:409044-422524 GCF_000260255.1 Octodon degus | reverse complement strand
TACTATATTGCTTTTACTAATTGGCATATGTTAAACCATCTTTGCATCGCTAACTCAAACTAAATTGGATCACACTCTATAATTTTGTGAATGTTGTTAAATTCAGTCTGCATTTTATTAGTGATTTTTGCATCTCTTTTCATCAAGATATTGGCTTTTTTCATGCAATCCTAATTATGTTTTAGAATCAGGTAACATAGGTCCCCGGGAATGAATTCTGAAGTACTCACTATTCTATTTCACTGAATACCTGTGAAAGAACTGGTATTATTTTTATTTAAAGATAAGGAAATATGTGGCAGTGAAGTTGTCTGGTATAAGCTACTCTTTTTTTTACATATCTAATAAACGTAAAATTTTTTATTTCATGTTACAATTCGTGGGAGTGCGGTATTTCCTTTAACAAGTAGGGAGAGACAGAAGTTCTGGGGCCCCTCACTGTGTCCCAGACCTGTAATCCGAGCACTTTGGGAGACAAGGTAGGAGCAGCAAGTTCAAGTCCTACCTGGAAAACCTAGCAAGACCCTGTCACAAAAAATAAAACGGTTAGAATGTAGCTCAGCACCAAGGTCCTGGATTCAAGTTGTGCGTGTGTGTGCGTGTGTGTGCATGTGTGCATGCATGTGTGTATTTAAAAAGAAGGTTCTGATGTCCCTTTTGCATGGTAGGTAGGGTGACAACAGGTAATTATAATGTACTGCGTATTTCAAAACTTGAAGAAAGGGTTTTAAACATTTCATGATATTTTCTAGATATGTACAATTTTAATTTTCAAAAGGTGTTAATTTATTTTTTTTAACTTTCACGTTCACTCCGGCTTTATTTTTTTTTCAAAGTTTTATTGATAAACAGATAGCAATGAGACTGTTTCAAATCAAATCAGAAGTACAGATTCAACAAATAACACACTGCATATATTCTTCTTAGTGGTTAATTGCTGTACAAGATGAGGACTTGAGATCCTATTTACAAACACCATTAGAACAAATCATTCTATTCATTAAGAGAATGCAACTATATATCTATCCTAACCACTTTGAATACACAGATACAAAATGGACATTCATCTGTATACCCTATTTTTTCTAAGTTCCGTTATTGAATATTATAGGTGTGTAAACTCAGCAAAATATTCTAAAAGAGTCCAGTAGCCCATAATAGCCTTGGGTCTTCTGTTTAACTGGCAATGTCAGAAATTATTGACCTGAGTCCCCCACAGCTCAACATAACAGCATGGCTTTATTTCCTATATTTCGTCTTCATACTTTTCTACTGGATGGTTTAGACCAAGGTAAAGCAGGACCTGTGCAACAAGAGTTCTATAAGCTACTCTTTTTTTGAAGACCTTTTCAAACTGTGTCACTGTCTCTTATGGATAGGATTTTGAATATCTTATCATTTCAGAATTTCATCCAATTTGTTTACTAGACTCCCTAATTACTTAGAATAAAGTTTTTGAAGCCAGACATGGTGGGGAACAAGAGAAGTTGACGGAAAGGTAAGAGATTCAGTTTTACAAGATAATATCTAGGGCACACTACATGGCCTGCTTACACTGAGCTCCATGCACAGTTAAATTCTGCCATGAAAATAGATCTTATATCCCCCGCTTATAAACAAATCAAAGCGCAGGCTCAGGAGGGATCTCCTTGGAAAGAACGGGGATGAGTATGGCACTGATCTGCATGTACTCCGAAGTCAGTGCCAATTCTACCTTGGGATCAGATCCCAATCTCAAAGGCAGGAAAATAGAGCAGATGTGAATGAGGAACGGGACTTACCCTGTTGGAGGAATCAGAACACTGCCATGAACCGTGGCAACCAACTTCACAAACTCTAATGATCAAGAGGTTTCTTTGACAGGAAATATGAAGACAGAGAAAACATACACACTCTACACAGTATATTTATTGAACCCACCCCAAAGGTCCATGAATGTCGCTCCTGTGCCAATGGCAAATGTTTCTTCCATACAAATTAAGAAAAGGTCCCACTTTCAGATTCAAATACAGTTGATTTTGGAGGTGTTTTATGGGTGCAAACTTCTCTCAAATCGCACCGACTTATACACATTTAAATTCTAAAGATAACTTTGCAGGGCCAGCCTAGAGCAAGCTAACCTCTTCATACTGCCCACCTTGCACTGCTCCTACACGGGCAGACTGACTCAAACCAAAATCCTTCTTGTCTCTCCTTCCAACTGATACCTCCCAGGATGTCCCTGCTGCCACAAATGCAACTAAAACAACCCCAAGGAAGGTAGCAGCGCCCTGCAGTCAGCAGCCAACTGCTCTTGGACTTGACTCTCTTCTCATCTCTACTGTGAGACACTCAGACCAAGGAAAGGCTCTCCTTCCCCATTCTCTAAACCCAGCTGAAGTGGCAACTGGAAGTTCTTATGGCAAGGAACAAACTGATCTCCACCACATCGACTCGGCGCTCACCTTACTTTCTTGACACAGAACCCCTGACAACTCCCAATCTGAGTGGTTCTATGGAGATGAAGGGAGGAACAAGTGGTGAAGTCCAACGTTACATCCACTGCTGCTTTGTGTACAACATGAAGAGAAATAACACTCAAAGTTGAGACATGATTTCCTGATATCTGGCTCAAGATTTCAGGCACTTAAAACCCCTTCAGCAAGGACTAGTCTGCAGCCTGTATTCCCAGGGCTCAGGAGCCTCAAGGAGATGAAATCTCATGAGTTCCAGGCCAGCCTTGTCTACATAGTGAGCACAAGGACATCCTGAATGACAAGGCAGGACATCAACAGAAACAGCGCCCTCTGGATACTTTGGGGGAAGAAGCCTCTACCTTGAACTCAAGCATAGATTTTACCTTGAAATAAAGGGTAGAAATTGGAATCAAAATTCAGTTTCTATTTGGTTCTACTCAATCTGTGAGTCCAACAGACAGCTAAAGCACACACTGCATGGTTTTTTGTATACTCATTTGGTGATGTATTTTCATCTGCAGTATTAAAGGCAAAGAGATGTTGCATCATTTTGTCTTGTTTTTAAGCCAGAGTAGAAGTGTGAATTGTTACCAGCAGTGATAATGTCAATGTGATCTGGTTACCTTGGAAACACAGGAACTTACATGAATGTACTGTAAATTAAAATGATAACTGATCCCCAGGAAATAAAAAAAGAGCTAAGTCAAAAGGTGCCCATAATTCTACTCATATATACATTGGAGGAATTACTATTTACACTTGCAGTAATGGTGTCAATCCTCAATATGCTCTGCCAGCACTATTAATTTAGTGCTTATAAACGCTAGATGAAGCACATTGTTCAGCTATACCTGTTGCCTTGGAAACTCAATGACTCTTTCCTCTCTCACATTACATTAAATCGATGATGTAGTACCTGACATGTGCCAGGACAGCGATGGACTGGAGTAGACCCCAGAACCCAAGTGGCACACATATACTTTGCATACATTCCCAGAGTCAAGAGGAAAGTGTTTCTTATTTCCCCTTCCCATTAACCTGAGGTTCATATTCACTAAGCTAAACTGGTCCCAATCAGTGAACACGCAATGACCTGAATTGATTGCAAAGTATGTTTTTTTGTTTTGTTTTGTTTTTGCTTTTGTTTTTGGTGTTTTTTTTTTTTTTTTTGGTCTTTCTATGCAGTTCAGGATGACCTGAGCTGTGTTTGTAGTCCAGGCTGGTCTCAAACTCACAACCATCCTCCTATCTCAGCCTTCTGTGTGCTGGGATTGCAAGTGTGCACCATCACACCCATCAAAATGTAGCTTTTTATTACAATTTAAAATACAATCAGTTTTGAAGTTAAAGTTACAAATCTTTCATTTAGGCAAATACAGGAATTAGACAAAATTATAAATCAAGTATTTGGGAAGTGAAGACTAGAAAATAACATTCATTGTGTATACAAATATGTTTGCATTCTTTCTGGAAATACTTTTTGAAAACTATGGTTAAATATATATATGTATATATGTATATATATACACATTTATGTTAATCATGCAAGAATAATATAGTTTAAAAATTACTAGTTACAATGTCTAAAGGTATAATGAAATTTTTATGAGCAGAATATATTTATTGAGAGAAAGAAAGCTCTTGTTCCGAGAGAGGGACAGGAGGGGGGCCCGAGCTGGTAGTTCCCCCAAAAAAGGCAGAAGGAGTTTTTTTTTGCTCTGAATGCCTTCAAGGCAGGTTTGACTGGCTTGAGTTGTGGGGATCAAACCACAGCAACCTGAGCCTGACTGCTTTGTTGAAGCAGTCACTTAACTGAGCGAAGGGGCAGGCTCCCGGTATAATGAATTTTTAAGTGATTATTTACACCATGTAGATACAGCATAGTATAATGGTAAAGTCAAGATCTGCATCTGCAGGGCTGGTGAGATGGCTCAATGGTCTAAAAGCACCTACTTAGAACAAGCTTAGCAAAGCACAGGGACCACGGTTCAATCCCCCAGCACCACATGCCAGCCAGCCCCACCCCCTGGTGGGCTGAGCTGGCCACACACACACACACACACACACACACACACACACACAAATAAAATTCTTTTAAAAAGATCTGCATCTGACATACCAGGATGTACCAAGGCTCCTATGAGAGTAGAGAGAAGAGACAAATAAAAGAATCTTGAATGAAACCAAACTAACATAAACACGTTGAAATTAATCACATTCACATTAATTATATAGAATTCAAGTATAATAAAATGCCTTCAAATTATTGAGTGTGATTTAAAAAATTCAAATCAAAAAATACTCAATATTAAAATGATATACCAACAATGAAAATGTCTTAAAGATCACTTGGTAGTGCTAATAATCAATTATTCTGGCAGTCATATCTTTACCTCTCTCTGACATCAGAGGGGTTCATGACTGTTCTAGGGTTCTGTGATGTGAGTTCATCTAAAACCTAATGCATGAAAAGGAGAGAAAACCACACATCAGAAGAGTTGAGATATTTGTTCATTTATTCCACCTCAATCTAAGTACACCATATTCCCGACCCATAAAAATGAAAGGGTTGGCTGTGGCGAAGCAAGCACTCATGAAGACAGCAGTTTTGGCCAGCCACCAAAAAACTTCACAATAAAGAGAAAGCAAAATGTGAATCACAGAAGACAGAGTGTAAAAGAGCATGAAGGCACTCACCAGCACAAGGATGCTTTGAGAGGCCCTGGTCCCAGGGGAAGGTCTTGCTGAGACACCGTGTCTGTGAAGATGGAGGACCCGCTGCTCATGTCTGTACAAGATGAAAACCATGGAGGCACTAGCCCAGACCATGAGTGACAGACACACAATGTCATAAAAGAAGCGAAATGTGCCAAAAGCTGAACGTGTGTCTTTCCTGGGAAGCACAGCTGAGCAGTGTTGATAAGATAGTGTCTTTGTGATGTTTCTGTTGCTCCACTTGTCAGTCACAAGCACTGCCACTCTGACATTCAGCAGCATGTTCAGGACCCAGCAGAGGCTATTAGATAAGCCAATGTACTTCTGGACTTTGATTTTCAGCTCTGCCCACCGGGAGCTCCTGGGGCTGATGCTGATGGCCTGGAAGACGCTCAGCAGGCAGGTGCTGCCCACAGAAACACCCCGGCCCACCCTGTGAGCATAGAAAATGAGTTTGCATCCAACAGCGTCGAGGAAATGTTTCAACCCAAAACCTGCGATGGCCTCCGGGATTCCTCTGGAGACAATGACAATGGAGTTGGCCACAGTCAGGTGCCTGAGGATCACATCTGTTGACCTAGACCTGCATCCACTGAAACAAAGGCTGCAGTAATGATACAGAAGTACTAAGTTCCCTAGGGTTCCAATGACAATCTGCGAAAGGAAGATCACTCCAAATTTCAGATCCACAGAGGTCATTTCATGATTGTCCAGGGCTTAATGTGAACATGCCAAAACACAGGATGCTGTATGGAAACATAAGTTGTGAGGTATTACATAAAATGTAAGTTCAAATTTGTGCTGACTATCAATTCTCCCCAGAAATTTGCTTCTAAGGCATGATTTCTCTTAAGAGTTTTCCACAGCCTTTTGTATTTCTTTTTCTTCTTATTAATTTTATTGAGCAACAAATAGCAATGAGGCAGTTTCAAAACAGGTTAATAGGACAGTTACAATAATTAATACATTGCTTATTGTTGTCTTCCTAGTAGCTATTCATAGTATAAGATGCAGATATGATATCCTGTCCAAACACTATTAGTACAAACCTTTCTTCTCGTTGAATAATAAGAGAAAGTAGCTGTATACCTATCCTAACTATTTTGTATGTACAGATTATATATGTATATATAGTCCTTTATTTATATCCCCTTTTTGTTTAGTTTTGTAAGAAATGCGTATTCCATTGCCATTTAAATATTGTAGATGTGTGAATTCAGCAAAATAATTCAATATCGTCTAGTAGTCCATAATAGTAGTCCATTTCTTTACAGAGGACTTACAAGGTCAGGCCACAATGGCTTACTTCTGCTAACTTAATACACACAATATAGTGAGTTACAACCTAATAATATTTTCCCTTTACACCTAAAATGATTTAACAAAAAGAACCTTATCTGGCTCATGTAAATAACCATAAAACATGAGTTTGGACTTAGCAGTGACGCTTCACAGATTTTGTGCTTCTTTTGTGACCAGCATAGGGACATAGAGGACTTTCAGTCACTCAAACATTAATGTACATTTCTGCACTTGAAATGCGCTTATTCAGTAAATGTGATGATGATCTTCTCCCATTCTTTTGTAAATGTCAGTTTCATATACCTGCACCCATTATGAATGAAGATTTGAAAACATAAAATTGAGACACCGGGCATGGTGGTGCGCACCTATAATCCCAGCTCTTGGGAGGCTGCAAACAGGTAGATCACTACAAGTCCAATCTAGCAGTTAGACACAGAACACCTTGTAGACTCTTCTCTAAGATACAAAAAATAAATAAATAAAAATTTAAAATAACCTAAAGTTGATCCATTGACCAATTTCCTATGACCAAAATGTTTTTCATGAATATGGATCAATATTAGGGTAGTAATAGAAATACTCATACAAACTGTCCTGCCAATTTGATTTGAAACTTTCTCATTGCTATTTGTTTATCAATAAAATTATGGGGAAAAAAAAGAAACACTCATAGAGCATTGATAGTAACAGTATCTAAAGCAAGAATTAGGCATAAAATGAGCTGGGGAGATAATTTGCAATCAGATTGCCTTCCTGGGAAGAGCAAGGACCAGAGTATGATCCCAGGTACCACATGCCATGCCAGCCTAAAACTGGGCATGGTGGTGCGCACCTGCAATCTCAGCGCTGCGGAGGCTGAGACAGGAGGATCACTGCAAGCAGTGAGACCCTGCACCAAATAATACTTTTTAAAGGTTTCTTTTTTTTAATTTTATTTATTTATGTGTGTGTGTGTGTGTGTGTGTGTGTGTGTGTGTGGCCAGCTCAGCCCACCAGGGGGCAGGCTGGCTGGCATGTGGTGCTGGGGGATTGAACCACGGTCCCTGTGCTTTGCTAAGCTTGCTCTAAGTAGGTGCTTTAGACCACTGAGCCATCTCACCAGCCCTAAAGGTTTCTTAAAAATTAAAAAATTACCTTCTGCTACAGCAACCACTGAATAACAGTAGCCATAGCCCTCCACTAGCCTATGGCTGTGGGCCTCAACAAGGGCCACAAGGTGACCAAGAACATGAGCAAACCAAGGCACAGCCATCGTCGTGGATGCCTCAGCAAACACACCAAGTTCATGCGGGACATGATCTAGGAGGTGTGCAGCTTCACCGCCATAAGAAGTGCATAATGGAGCTGTACAAGGTCTCCAAGGACAAAAGGCCCTCAAGTTCATCAACAAAAAGGGAGCAGACGCACATCTGAGCCAAGAGGAAGCGTGAGGAGCTGGGCAACATGCTGGCTGCCATAAGGAAGGCAGCGGGCAAGAAGGACTGAGCCCCTCTGGAATAAAGCTTTGCAGAAAGTTAAAAAAAAAATTTAAACATAGGTATAATACATGATTTTGATCAAAAAAAAGTTATGCAATTTAAATATATTGTAGAGAACTTTACATTACAAACTGAATGAATTTTCATTGCATAATATATCTTATATATTTCATTTAGAAAAACAGCACAAAATAATTCATTCAGCATTGACACTAAAATTCAAGGGAAGCACATAAATTTGAACTCTGAGGCATCAAATGTAGTGTGTAAGGGTAGAAAGACAAAATTCAGCATAAAATAAATGTTGACAACTTTACAAAGTGTCATAAAGCACATTGAAATCTGAAACAATCACAGTTCCTTCATTTTCCTCATACATGAAGCCCTCAAGTATGACACTAACATTTCCTGAAAGCCTCCTTCTCTTCCTTCAGCAATGAAAGTATCCCACTTTCATCAGTAAACTGCAGACATTTCAGAAAGACCTAATTACTATCTGCATTAATCATGTCAATTTCAGTGAAAGAAAAATACGTATATTACCAGAATTCCATTTGGCCCCATCCTTTAAGATTTTTTTTTAATTTTTATTCATTTGAGAGAGAGAGAGACAGAGACAGAGACAGAGACAGAGACAGAGACAGAGAGTGAGTGTGTGTGGCCAGCTCAGCCCACCAGGGGGCGGGCTGGCTGGCATGTGGTGCTGGGGGATCGAACCGCAGTCCCTGATGCTTTGCTAAGCTTGTTCTAAGTAGGTGCTTTAGACCACTGAGCCATCTCTCCAGCCCCGGCCCCATCCTTTATACCAGACAAGAGCTGATTCAAACGATTCCCCCGCGTTCATTATCACAAACACAGCCTTTTTCAGGAGAAATACTTGTCATTGTATCTGTGACCCCCGCAGGCATGCTGAATAGCAGATTGATTTCTAAATCGCAATCTTACACTGACTCCAGAATAGATTTCATTAGTGCTTGGAACAAACGGCCACGGTTGCCATTAGGGCTGGGTCTAGGAACACAAGGCAGGAGCCCTCAGAGGCCTGGATGGGATCTCAGAGCCCCAGGCTGTGGCCATGAACTCAGACTGTGCCCCAGGAGTCTTAACCTTTCTTCTTGCCTGGCTCTGTGACCACAGATGTGGCCCCCTTCCATACATGATGGCTTACTCAGAAACAGACTGGGAGGCAGCTCACGCCCTCACACAGTCACTTGCACAAGTTCAGACAGAACGTTTCCACCCGGCTCCTTCCTGCTTCCAGAACAATGGGCTCGGGTGATGGTCTTGACAGCCCCTGCGTGTGTGGGAGGAGGCAGCCTCGCTTTGAGATACAAGCCACAGTCATGTGACCTCAGCTCTCCACAGAAATGTGGTTATCACGTCACCCTCACCATAGCAATGTCATAGTCACATTGCATCATCCTAAAAAAAAGTGCAATTAGTACTGAACTTTAAACAGCATGGAGCCATGAAGTAATTATGACTAATTTTAAAGAAAACACTTTCTTTCCACTTCCAAATCCTGAGGAGCAACAAGAAGACAATTACGAGGACTTCCAAACAGAAAGAGATGCAGTGTTTGGAGAAACTCTTCTTTTGCTGTAGTACATACAGACAGTCTCACATGTGCAGGGAGAAAATATGAACATCTGTCAGATGAGACAATACGGTAAAATATGCATACTGATTTTGCACAACCTCTTCAACGCTTATCATGTGGGATATTAGATCTCTTGCACTTACTCCTCCTAAATGAAGTGTGGCTTTTGACAAGACTCTGTCCTCCTGACACCCTGCTCCAGCACTGGTACTCATTCTGTTTCACTTCCATGAGTAGTTCAAATTGCGAGCACCCCCACATACGTGGGATCATGCTGTTTCTGTCTACGGGCCTCATCTGTTTCGCTGATAATGTCTTCCAGGTCCCCCCGTGTTGTCCAAATGACACGACTTCATTTGTCTGTGGTCGAGGCTGTGCAGGAAAAGGAACCCTTCTCCACTGTTGGTGGGAGTGCAGACTCATACAAGCAGTATGGAAATCAGTGTGGAGAATCCTTCAAAAGCTAGAATTGGAGCTTTTTAAGCTAGCTATTCAAGCCAGCTATTCCCCACATGTGTATTTTTGCAGAAGAACTGAAAACCTCATATCACAGCAATACATGTGCACCCACGTTTACAACAGCTCAGTGCATCATACCTAATACATGGAAACAACCCAGATGACTATCAACTAAAGAATGGATAAAGAAGATGTGGTATTTTTACACAATGGACCACTATTCAGCTATAAAAAAGAATAAACCTGAGTCTGTTGTCAGTAAACAGGTACACCTAGAGCACATAATGTTAAGTGAAATAAATCAGACCCACATGTGCAAACATCATATTGTCTGCTTAGTGTGAGAACCTGAATGAGAAAAATGGAATCACAAGGGAGATATCAATAGATACTGGAAAAAAGGAATGAATTTATTCAAAAGGAAAGAGTTACTGAGTTGAGGGGAAGGACAGGAGATGGAGTGGGGGGAAAGACTTATCTATGTATGCAGGCAGGATGGTTTGGACAACTGCCCTATGCATTTCTGCTGGGCTATGGAAAGAAACAGTTAATACTTTAATATATTTCATCTCCTTTTCTCAATTGTTTATTCTTTTTTTTTTTTTTTCAGAACCTGGGATTGAACTCAGGCCTTTGCGCTTGCCAGGGAAGCGCTTATTCCACTGAGCCATCTCCCCAGCCCCTGTCTATTCTTTTTCTCTTCTTGATTTCTTATATATTCCTTTTTTTTCCTTCTTCTTCCAATTTTACACCCATAGATCTGCTAATATGAATCACTGGCTGGAAGACAACACTGTGCATTATAGCAAATACTGTGCAATTACTCCTACTTTGTTAAGTTAAATTCTGCATCACTTCTAATTTTTTCTGTTTGAATTCCAACTTGTACTCTCTCTAAAAATAACAAAATCTTAGGGCCAGGGAGATGGCTCAGTAGAATAAGCGCTTGGGCCTGAGTTCAATCCCCAGTTCTGAAAAAAAAAAAAAAAAAGCTTAAAAAGATTTCATGGGGCTGGAGAGATGGCTCAGTGGTCTAAGGCACCTACTTAGAACAAGCTTGGCAAAGCATCAAGGGACCGCGGTTCAATCCCCCAGCACCACATGCCAGCCAGCCCCGCCCCCTGGTGGGCTGAGCTGGCCACACACACACACACCACTCTCTCTCTCTCTCTCTCTCTCTCTCTCTCTCTCTCTCTCAAATAAATAAAAAAAATATGAAATAAATGTTTAAAAAAAAAAAAAAGATTTCATTGATCAACACTTACATGCCTTGAAGTGTATTTCCTTTTTCACTCACCTGTTGGTGGATGTGCAGTTTGATTCTGTGATTTAGCTGCTGTGACCAATGGTGCATGAATCAAACAAGTGCATATCTCATGATTGTATTTACATTTTTTTTTTCATTTTATGTATTTGGTACAGGGTCTCTCTACACAGCTCAGACTGTAGTGATCCTGGTTTCAGTCTCCCCCACGTTGGGATTACAGGAGTGTGCCACCAAGCCCGGACTTGGTTCCTGACTCGGTGTAACCCAGGGATGGGGCCACAAGGCTGCATTTACTTTAGTATAAAATCAAAAGGTAGTATCGATTGATTGAGTATATCAGAGATTCATGTTTTATGAGGAACCACAACTGTTTTCCACCACGGTGCTAGTAAGTAGTATTCCTACCAGTAGAGTGTCAGATTCCCTTCACTGCATCCTCTACAGATTTTCTGAACAGCCATCCCAGTATGGTCTGAATAGAGCCTACATTCCCTTTATCCATGCATCACTTGAAGGACCCTCCTCTGGCTCCACACCATGCCTATTATGAATTGTGCTGAAATTGATACGGGTAATGCGTGTTCCTGCCCTGTGCTGACTTTGCTTTGGCCTGTAGGAAGAAGTGTTATTGCTAAGTTAATGGGTGTAGAATTTGGGGGAACTGCCGTGCTGATTCAACAGTGTATCAACTTACATTCCTACCAGCAATTTAGAAAGGGTCTTTCTTCTCCACATCTGCACATGCATTTATTTGGGTTTTGTTGTTGTTGTTGTTGTTGTTGTTGTTGTTGTTGTTGTTGTTTTGACAATCCCTCTGAGCAGCTTGAGATGGAAGCTAGTGTAGCTTTGATTTGTACTTCACTAATGAGTAAAAATGTAGAAGAAAATTGTATTCTTACTGTTCATTTCTACTTCCAGTTTTGAGAATTATTTTACTTCATTGGCCCGTTCATTGACTAGGGAATGTTTAGTAGCCTTACTTTTCTTCTTTGAATATTACTTCTCTGTAGAAAGACTAGTGGATAAAGATGATCTCAAATTCTGCACACTGTCCCCTCATCAGTGTTTTTTCCCTTGTGCAGAATTTAATTTAATCTGGGGCTGGAGAGATGGCTCAGTGGTCTAAAGCACCTACTTAGAACAAGCTTAGCAAAGCAGGGACCGCGGTTCAATCCCCAGCACCACATGCCAGCCAGCCCCGCCCCCTGGTGGGCTGAGCTGGCCACACACACACACACACACACATACACACACACATAAATAAATAAAAATTATACATAGTAGAAGATATCCATCTACTTTCAGTCTTCTACCAATGGGCATCCAGGATTTGCAGCACCATTTGTTAAGGAGGCTGTCTTTCTTCCAGTGTGCTTTTGGTCCGTCTATTCAGAATCAGATGGCTGCAGTTGTGTGGGCTTGTTTAGGCATTTTGTCTTCTATGCATTGGTCTGCTTGTCTACTTTATACCAGTGCCATGTAGCACTTTACCATGGCATTGTAGTATAGTTTCCATTCAGATACTATGATATTTGCTTTTTTTTTTTCCTTAGGGTCATTTCATTGTTGTTTCTTTTGTGTTTCTAAAGAAATTGTAAGGTTTTCTTTGTATTTCTATGAAAATTTGTATTCTGGTAAACATTTCAATGAACCTTTAGATCATTTTTAGTGACACACATTGAAACAATCTTAATTGTGCTAATCTGTAAACAGGAGAGGTCTCTCCAACTTGTGGTGACTTCTTCATTTCCTTCCTCCAGTGATTCGAACTTTTCATTGTAGAGTTCTCGCAGCACTTTGGTTACATTAGACCCTAAATATTTTATTCTATTAAAGTTTATTGTGAATATCTGAGCGATTTCTCAGCCAGTCCATTACTGATGTATGTTAAAGATATTTATTTCTCTTTTTTTTATGTATTTGCTTCAAGATCTACATGGTCTCATCTCACTACCTAGATTGAACTCTTAGTGATACTCCTGTTTATAGCCTCCCAAGCGCTACAGGTGCACGCCACCACATCATCTCAATCCTCATCTGAGCATGCCCCAGGGGCAGGGTAGGCATGCCACACATGGGACCAAACCCCAGCAACTACACTCTGCCTAAGCAGGCGCTCTAGTCCACTGAGCTATCTGGCCGGATATACCTATTCATTTCTTTTTTTTTTTAATTGTGTGTGTGTGTGTGTGTGTGTGTG
>NW_004524969.1:400663-407742 GCF_000260255.1 Octodon degus | reverse complement strand
AGCCCTTGTGTTTTCCAGGCAAGCGCTTATTCTACTGAGCTATCTCCCCGGCCCAGTCTACTCCTTTTTGGAAGACCTTTTCCTACTGTGTCACCCGCTCTTCTTGATAGGATTTTGAATATCTTTCTCACTGTATTGTGATGTTATGTCTGTGCAGAATTTCATCCAATTTGTTTTCCCCACATAGAGCCTTTGAAGCCAGACATAGTGAGGGACGGGAGATTCTGACTGAAAGGTAGAAAGATTAAAATCTACAAGATAATATCTAGGGCTGGGGAGATGGCTCAGTAGAATAAGTGCTTGCCTGGTAAGTGCAAGGTCCTGAGTTCAACACCCAGTACTGGAAGGAAAAAAAAAGATAGTATCTACATCACACTATATGTTCTACCTGCACCAAGCTCCATGCATAGTTAAATTCTGTCATGAAAATAAATCTTATGTCCCCAACTTATGAACAAATCAAAGCGCAGGCTCAGGAGGGATCTCCTTGGTAAGAACGGGGATGAGTATGGCACGGCTCTGCATGTACTCCAAAGGCTCCATTGGCACAAGTCAGTGCTAATTTTATCTTGGGATCAGATCCCAATCTCAAAGGCAGGAAAAAAGAGCAGATGTGAATGAGGACCTGGATTTACCCTGTTGGAGTGAACCGTGGCAACCAACTTCACGAACTCTAATGTTCAAGAGGTTTCTTTGACAGGAAATATGAAGACAGAGAAAGCATACACACACCCTACAAGGTATGTTTCTTGACACCATCCCAAAGGTCCACAAATGTCTGTCCTGTACACATGGCTAAATGTTTCATCCATACAGATGAAGAGACACTCCAACTTTGATTCAAAAAAGTTGATTTTGGAGGTGCTTTTATGGGTGCAAACTTCTCTCCAAAGACACAGAGTTATACACATTTAAAGTCTGAAGATTCCTTTCAGGGCCAGCCTAGAACCAGCCAATATCTTCACACTTCCCACCCTGCACTGCTCCTACACAGGCAGATTTACTCAAACCAAAATCCTTCTTGTCTCTCCTTCCAACTGATACCTCCCAAGATGTCCCTGCTGCCACAAACGCAACTAAAACAACCCCAAGGAAGGTAGCAGCGCCCTGCAGTCAGCAGCCCGACTGCTCTTGGACTTGACTCTCTTCTCATCTCTACTGTGAGACACTCAGACCAAGGAAAGGCTCTCCTTCCCCATTTTCTAAACCCAGATGAAGTGACAACTGGAAGTCCTTATGGCAAGGAACAAACTGATCTCTACCACATCGATCGGTGCTCACCTTATTTTGTTGACACAGAACCCCTGACAATTCCCAATCTGAGTGGTTCTATGGAGATGAAGGGAGGAACAAGTGGTGAAGTCCAACGTTACATCCACTGCTGCTTTGTGTACAACATGAAGAGAAATAACACTCAAAGTTGAGACATGATTTCCTGATATCTGGCTTAAGATTTCAGACACTTAAAACCCCTTCAGCAAGGACTGGTCTGCAGCCTGTATTCCCAGGGCTCAGAAGCCTCAAGCAGATGGAATCTCATGAGTCCCAGGCCAGCCTTGTCTACATAGTGAGCACAAGGACATCCTGAATGACAAGGCAGGACATCGACAGAAACAGCGCCCTTTGGGTAGTTGGGGGGGAAGAAACCTCTACCTTGAAATCAAGCACAGAATTTTCTTGAAGTAAAGCATGGAAATTAGAATCAAAATTCAGTATTCATTTGGTTCTACTCAATCTGTGTGTCCAACAGTCAGCTAAAGCACACACTGCATGGTACAATGCATGGGGTTTTGTATGTTTATTTGATGATGTATTGTCTTCTGAAGCATTTAGGCAAAGAGATGCTGATGTGCATCATCTTGTCTTGTTTTTAAGCCAGAATGGAAGTGTGAATTGTTACCAGCAGTGCTCACGTCATGTGATCTGGTTTCCATGGAAACACAGGAACTTACATGAATGTACTATAAATTAAAATGACAACTGATCCCCAGGAAATAAAACGAGAGCTAAGATAAAAGGTTCCAATAAGTTTGCCATAATTGTACTAATATATATACATTCAAAGGAACTATTTATACTTACAGTGCTGGTGTCAACCCTCAGTATATTCTGCCAGCACTACTAATTTAGTACTGATAAACGCTAGATGAAGTATCCCATTGTTCAGCTACACCTGCTGCCTTGGAAACTCAATGACTCTTTCCTCTCTCACATTACATTAAATCAATGATGTAGTACCTGACATGTGCCAGGACAGCGATGGACTGGAGTAGACCCCAGAACCCTACCGGCATAAATATACTTTGCATACGTTCCCAGAGTCAAGAGGCAAGCATTTCTCATCTCCCCTTCCCATTAACCTGAGGTTCACATTCACTAAGCTAAACTGGTCCCAATCAGTGAATATGCAATGATGTCAATTATTTGCAAAATGTTGCTCTTTTTTTTAGGTCTTTTTGAAACAGGGTGCTATCATGCAGCTCAGGCTGAGCTTCAGCTCTCTTTGCAGTCCAGGCTGGTCTCAAACTCACAACAAATCTCCTATCTCAGCCTCCAGTGTGCACCATCACACCCCTCAAAATGTAGCTTTTTTATCACAATTTAAAATACAATCAAGGCCCGGGAGGTGGCTCAGTGGAATAAGTGCTTCCCTGGCAAGCGCAATGGCCTGAGTTCAATCCCCAGTTCAGCCAAAAGAAATAAATAAGTAAAAATAAAATAAAATAAAATAAAATAAAATACAATCAATTGTGAAGGTAAACTTACAAATCTTTTATTTAGGCAAATACAAGAAGTAGCCAAAATTATAAATCAGGCATTTGGGAAGTGAAGAATAGAAAATAACATTCATTCTGTTTGCAAATATATATACATTCTTTCTGGAAATACTTTCTGAAAGCTATGGATATATATATCCACTATATACATATATATATAATGCAACAATATTATTGTTTAAAAATTAACAGTTATGATGTGTTAATGTGTAATGAATTTTTACATGATTATTTACATTAGGTAGATATAGCACACTATGATATAAATTCAAGATCAGCATCTGATATACCGGGATGTACCAAGGCTCCTATGAGTATGGAGAGAAGAGACAAATGAAAGAAACTTGAGTGAAACCAAACTGACATAGAAAAAAATAAAATAAAATTCCTTGACATTATTGAGTGTGGCAAAAAAAAAAAAAAATTCAAATCAGCAATACCTGGCTGGTGAGATGGCTCAGTGGTCTAAAGCACCTACTTAGAACAAGCTAAGCTAAACAAAGCACAGGGACCACGGTTCAATCCCCCAGCACCACATGTCAGCCAGCCCCGCCCCCTGGTGGGCTGAGCTGGCCACACACACACACACAAAATAAATAAATAAATAAATAAATATTTTTAAAAAATTTAAAAAAAAATCAGCAATACCCAATATTTAAAAGGGTATTGTATCAAAAATGAAAATGTTTTAAAGTTCACTTGGAATTGCTACTAATCAAATATTCTGGCCATCGTATCTGTTCCTCTCTCTGCAGTCAAAGTGCTTCATGCCTGTTCTAAGATCCTGTGATGTGAGTTCATCTAATACCAAACGCATGAAAAGGAGACAAAGTCACATATCTAGAGTTGAGATACTTGCTCATTTCTTCCAAATCAGCATAAGTACACCACCTTCCCGACCCATGAGAATGAAGGGGCTGGCAGTGGCGAAGCAAGCATTCGTGAAGGCAGAAGTATTGATCAGCCACCAAGAACCTTCATAATAAAGAGAAAGCAAAATGTGAATCACAGAAGACAGAGTGTAAAAGAGCATGAAGGCACTCACCAGCACAAGGATGCTTTGCGAGGCCCTGGTCCCAGGAGAAGGTCTTGCTAAGACACCATGTCTGTGGATATGGAGGACCTGCTGCTCATGTCTGTACAAAATGAAAACCATGGAGGCACTGGCCCAGACCATGAGTGACAGACACACAATGTCATAAAAGAAGCGAAATGTGCCAAAAGCTGAACGTGTGTCTTTCCTGGGAAGCACAGCTGAGCAGTGTTGATAAGATAGTGTCTTTGTGATGTTTCTGTTGCTCCACTTGTCAGTCACAAGCACTGCCACTCTGACATTCAGCAGCATGTTCAGGACCCAGCAGAGGCTATTAGACAAGCCAATGTACTTCTGGACTTTGATTTTCAGCTCTGCCCACCAGGAGCTCCTGGGGCTGATGCTGATGGCCTGGAAGACGCTCAGCAGGCAGGTGCTGCCCACAGAAACACCCCGGCCCACCCTGTGAGCATAGAAAATGAGTTTGCATCCAACAGCGTTGAGGAAATGTTTCAACCCAAAACCTGCCATGGCCTCTGGGATTCCTCTGGAGACAATGACAGTGGAGTTGGCCACAGTCAGGTGCCTGAGGATCACATCTGTCGACCTAGACCTGCATCCACTGAAATAAAGGCTGCAGTAATGACACCAGAGTGCTAAATTCCCCAGGATTCCAATGACAATCTGCAAAAGGAAGAGGAGTCCAAGTTTCAAATCCACATAAGTCATTTTATGACTGTCCAGAGCTTAAATGCAAATATTCCAAAACATAGGAACTTTTTGAAAACTTAAGTTGTGGAGTATTTTATAAAAAGTAAAATTTATGGCCAGGGATATAGCTCAGTACAATAAAGTGCTTGCCTGGAAAGTGCAAGGTCCTGAGCTCAATCTCTGGTACCGCAAAAAAAAAAAAGTAAAATTCAAAATTCTTCACTTACCAACGCCCCTCTTCTCAAAGTCACTTCTAAGATGTTTTACCTTCCAGTTTCTCTAAAGCATTATATATTGTTTTTAATCCCTCAATACTGGACATTAATCCTAGGGACTTCACACTGAGCTACATGTCCAAATTTTGTTTGCTTGTTTTTATTTTGAGAAGTTTTCAGTAAGTCACTCAATTGAATAGGATGAACTTAAATTTACATTCCTCCTGACTCCACCTCCCAGAGCACTAGGATTATAGGAGGGTGCCACCAAGCCCACACCTAATGTCTGATGTGTATTTACAGAGCATTTACAATGTATGGACCACAATAATCAATAACTTACCTATTCCAACTCATTTAATACACACAAAATAACGAGTTAGAAATTAGTATTTCCCTTTACACACACAGTTCAATGAAAAGGTTGTACGACTCATCTAAATACCCTTAAAAACCAGGTATAAGCCTTACAGCAGACCACATGCATCTTTGACTTTGTCCTGTCCCGTGTTTTCATAGAGACATGGTGGTGCTCATTTAGGACCCCACACACATGTATAAATTGTTATTATTAACATCTGCTATTCAATAATTTTAATTGTGATTAATTTTTCATCTGTGTGCAAACATTTCTCCCATATACCTGTATCACCTGTGAACGAAGACTGAAAGGCCATAGGAAGTGACGCTCCAACAATTTCCTTGGCCAACTTCTCACGGATCATTAGCAGGATAAAAACAACAATGGTGCAACATTTTTGCCAATGGTGTCTCTCACAGAAATTAGTCATAATACCTGGCAGAGATCTAAGCTAAGGCATGTAAAATTTAAATAAGTGGTAAAATATTTTGTTGTAGAAACTAATGTAATCTTCATTAGACTGCCTTTAACTACATGTTTCTCGTTTCAGAAAAAAGAAAGAATAATAAGTTATTCAGGAACGATGGTAAAATATGAGACAGGCATGCAAAATGGAATTCTGCAGCCTCAAATCAGCCATGTGCATAGAACACAAAGACAAAGTTCATCCTGAAAAGGGCACTGGAATTTTTATAACCTGACAAAATGCCACAAGACACTTTCAATCTGAAACAACCAAGACTCCTTAATATGTGTTCAGTGCAGCTCCCTCAAGGATGAAGTTAACTTTTCCTGGCTCTCTCCTTCCCCGGCTCTCTCCTTCCCCACCTGCAGAGAGGAAAGCTGCCCAAGCTTGATCTATACGCTACAGATATTTTCAAAGAGGTCTCTATCCTCATCTCCGTGTAACACGCCCAACCCAGCAGGAGAGGCATCGTCACGGCACAGCACGGGCCTTTCGATCACCTCTCTATATGTTTATCCATCGCACTTGTTATCACAAACAGAATCCTACTTCAGCAACAATACTGGTCCTTAAGTTTTTCTGTAATTTCTGTAGAACAAGTTGAATAGCAGACTGATTTCTAAATTACAGGCTTCAGCATCTTACAGATTGGATGTCACTGTGGCTCAGCACAATCCCCCACCACAATCATCAATGCTCATTATATGAAAACGCAAGAGAAAAAGTTAGCAACTGGCGCAGGGTCTCAGACTTCCAGTCTCCATCCTGAGCTCAGGCTTTGCCTCAGGGATCACCCCTCTTTCCTTCCTGTGTGGCTGTCACTGCAGATGAATCACTCTTCCAGATGTGAGGGTTTACCAGATGCATGCTTGGATGTAGCTCAATCCCTTAAGGACTCTTGTCTGACAGACTGCAACAGGAAACAGTAACAGGCCCCGGTAATGGTTATAATACCACTCTCTGTGTGGGAGGCAGGTAGCCCAGCTTTGAAATATGGGGTCTCGGTTCTATGATTTTAGCTCCCAACAGACATGCAATCAGCATTTCACCAGTAGTTTTGATGACAGTGACAACAGGGCAATTGAGACTAATCTAAAAACAAAAAACAAGAAAGTTAGTTACAGTTCCTAATTCCCAGAAACAATTAGAAATTTCTATGAGTGTCTCTACAGAACATTATGACACCTTGGAGAAGCTGTTCCCTTGCCATAATCCCATCGGGGGAACGGTGTCACGTGGTGGAAGCAGAAAATATTGAGATCTGTCAGATGAAAGAGTCACAGTAAAGCGTGTGGATTTAACTCTGTTGCAATTTTAATTGGCGCATAAAATTATATATGCTTATTTTGTATAATCATTGGTTTAAAATACATATATTTTGTGAGATGCCTATGTTGACCTAATTAATATACACATTACCTCACATTTTTGTGCTAATAATACAGAATCTAAAGACTTAAAGTTCAACATATCAATATCTGATGGAAAATACCTGTTCCAGGATATGCCAAAATGT
>NW_004524969.1:387778-399738 GCF_000260255.1 Octodon degus | reverse complement strand
TGTATTGACTATCAAAACTGTCCTATTAATCAGCTGTGAAACTGTCTCATTCATATTTATTTCTCAATAAAAAATAAATAAAAAACACAGAATCTACTCTCTGAGGGATTTGCAAGAATAGGATACAGTGCTACTGAATAGTAATCATGTTGCGCAATAACCCTCTTGCATTTGCTCTAACTGAACTCTTACGTTCATTGACAAATGGCTCTCCAAGCTACTCCATGCCCTAGCCACTGGCAACGGTCATGCTACACCTTATTTCTACGAATTGAAACCTCCCTCCCCCCATATATTTGCGATTATGCCATTTAGTATTTGTCTTTCTGTGCCTGGCTTGTTTCAATTAACATAATGTTATCCACATTCATCCATGCTGCACAACATTTACTTGTTTCCTTTAGCAAATAGCTCTTTGGATCCTCTGCCAACACTATGTTTCTTGTTTTGTTACATGAACAACTTGACAAGGGCAAACACCATGGCACAGAAGAATTACAAAAATGATATAAACTACTAAAAAAAAAAAAAAAAAAGAAGAGTACAATCATAAGATTATCATCTGTAGGTGTCCAGGAAAAACAACCTCTTACAGGTTAGGGGAGACATACATTCAAGACGCTGCAGAGTTGAAAACAATGAACTATATCTGGAAAAACTGTCCAACAGTAATAGAAATTTTAAATTCCCCAAATAAACAAAAGATATGGAAATTCATAAGCACTGTACATGTCTTATGAGAAGTGCTAAAGTCAGGAATTTACGCTGAAAAATTAAATAACACTGAAATATACATATACATATGTGTTGAAGCACATTAAAACAATGTAAAAAATTTAAAAATAAAACAATCTAAAGTTTTCTATGAAATGAAAATATATACACAATGTAGACTATATTATCTTAACTGTGATACAGTAAAATAATTTTAATTTTACTATATACTTTAAATGACAAAAGCATAAAATAGCCACAAATCTACGTTGATGGATACATAATATAAAACGACATCACTTATGGCATGACTAATATAGCATACAATAATATATCTAAAGAAGTGGGGTTTACATGTAAATGAAGTTTCTGATAAAATTTTTTGGCAGAACCAGGAATTGAACTCAGGTCCTTGCGCTTGCCAGGGAAGTGCTTATTCCACTGAGCCATCTCCCCAGCCCATCTGATAAAATTTATTATTATAACTTCAAGATGCTTTATATAATACTTAAGATAATCACAAATGAACTCTTTACTGAAGATAAACAAAAAACAATTAAAGAGAGATCAGAACACGTCACTATGAAACTCAGTAAAGCACAAAGGGCGCCAAGGCGCAAAAACACAGACAAGCCAGGTGACGCCTGTAATCCCAGCACTTGGGAAGCCGAGGAAGGAGATCAGTGCAAGTTTGAGACCAACCTGGGATGCAAAGTAAATTCAGCCAGTCTAAACTGTACAGTGAGATCCTGTCTCAAAAAGACCAAAAAATTTAGACAAGATATAATGTCTGTATCTTGTCCTCTGAAACAGTACTATGAAGACAACAACATGCAATGTATTAATTATTGCAAACGTCCTACTAACCTGTTTTGAAACTGTTTCATTGGTATTTTTTTCTCATTAAAATGAATAAAAGATCACAAGTCTGCATCTTGTACAGCAATTAACCACTAAGAAGAATATATGCAGTGTATTATTTGTTGAAACTGTACTTTCGATTTGATTTGAAACTGTCTCATTGCTATATGTTTATCAATAAAACTTTTGAAAAAAAAAATGAATAAAAGTTTTTAAAAGACCAAAAATAAAGGAAGGAGAAAAAGAAAAAAAGACCAGGACAAAATTCCTGCAAGATATACAGAAAACCATCAAACAAACAGCAATAAGCCCTACTATTTCAGTAATTTCTTTTAAGTATTAATGAATTAAAGCCCCAATGCAAACACATAATTTGATTGGATGGATTTGAGGAACAAAGATTCAACTACATGCTGTCCAGAAAACATTCACATTAGGCACTCACACACATGGGCTAAGACACTTATGTTAGACCTAGGGACACACATGGGCTAAAAGCAAAAGAGTGGAAGGAAAAAAAAAAAAGAGTGGAAAAAATACTAGAGACAAAAACTGACCAAGAGAGACTAGAGGTACCCACAGCAAAACTGAGCAGAACAGACTTTAAATGAAATACTAGAGTATGAGACACAGCATGGGTATTAGTTTTCTCATTGCCAAGACAAAGTACCCGCATGCACAGCTCAAAAGAGGAAGGATTTCCCTTGGCTCACAGCTACAGAGGTTCCACGCTCTGCTCTGCTGACTCTGAATCAGAAGCAGCATGGTCAGAGGCCCTGGCAGAGAAAAGCTCCTGACCTGTGACAGGAAGCTAAGGGACAGGCAGAATCAGAGGAGAGATACAGCCTCATCTGGAGCCTCCTCCCCAACTGGGCCCCAGCTCCTCACAGCATATGCAGCCTTAGCTATAAACTCATCTCTTGGCAAGAACAGCACTTCTGTGTTCCCTCCTCCACCTTCCAAAACTCCACCTCAGAACACGGGAGTGTTTGAACAGATACAGTAGATCTAAAACATACACCATAAATTGAATAGTATACTTTAAACTAAAAATTATCATTAGAAACAAGGAAAAACATGCATGAATGTCAACGAGCCCACTGACAAGGAATAGATAACAATATGAACCCAATGTCAAGCCTGCCTCATAGACAAAGCACCACTAAGCCAACCGAAGCAAAAATAGAAAGAGCCTTGAATACTCTATTTTCAGTCATAGAAAGAAAAAGCAGAAAATCAATAAAGAAATAGAGGACTTGACCAATATTAAGGACCAAAAAAAAAAATTAAGGACCAATTAGGCACAATAATCATATAGAGAGCGTGCCAGCAAGAACAGCAGCATCACACAATATAATACTGTCCAGACAGTGTGCTAAGTACCAAAATAAGTTTAAACAAATTTAAAAAGATGCAAATCCTATATTGTTTGACCAAAATGTAATAAAGCTAGAGGTCAAAAACAAAGAAAACCGGCATGTCCACAATTGCGTGGAAATTAAACAACACATAGTCAAGAGTTAAAGGTTTAATAATGTTAAATTGTAAATATGAATGTTCTGGGTAAAATGGCAAAATACAAGTATCCTTTGTGCACCTAAGAATTAAGAGTTAAAGAGAAAAAGTTACGCACTGAGGAACGAAAAAGAGGAAGAGCTTCTAGAATCAAGAAAGAGATGACAAAGGTGTTCATTATCCGTGTAGTCCCAGCACTCTGGTGCTTGAGAAAGGAGGACCACAAGCTCAAATCCAGCCTGGGCAATTTAACAAGACTCTGTTTCAAAATAAACAATTAGCCTTGGGGATATAGCTCAGTTCAGAGGCTCTGGGTTCAATCTTCAGCGCCAGAAAGGAAGGGAGGGAGGAAGGAAATGCAGAACACACTGAAGATTCGTTACCCAGGGCCGCCAGGTGCCCCCGTGAACCACATTTCCCAGAAGTCTCTGTGGCACAGCGCGAGTAGGACTGTTAGAGTTGCATGCCGGGAGCCACGGGCAGCCCTCCTGCCGCTCCGCCGATTGCCTTTCTCTTGTCAAGATTTCCCAAAGGTCTCTGCGGCACAGCCCAACCCGCAGCATGTCCAGTTGCATGCTGGGAGGCGTGACTCTTGCCCGCGGGCTTTTTAAAATAAGTTCCACCTGCGGCCTGACGCGGTTCGCCTGGAACGAGGCTTCGCCCCCTGATAGAGGGGAGCCAGAGGTGGGGTTGGACCCCAAGAGGGGAACCCGACGCTGGGTGCTGCGGGCAGCGACGGCGAAGGAGAGGCACTGTTTAAGGAGAAAGGAAAAAACCAGCTGGACCTGTGGCTTTGCAGGCGGCGAAGGCGTTGGCGTCCCACTTCCGTCGGGGACTGCTGCGTCCCCGGCCTGGGACGTGTGCGCGTGAGCGGCCGCGGGGTGCAGGACGCGGGCCTTGTGCCGCGGCGGACAGGGGCGCTGCCAGGCCCCGACCCGCGAGCGCGCGGGCTCCGCAGGGGTGGCCGGGCCCCTGTGCCACCATGACTGCGAACGAGGGCCCCTTGCGTGGCTCGGACGTGTCGTGCGTGCAGGGCCCGGGGGAGTGCGGCCGCGCGGCTGTGGCGTGAGGGGAGCGCCCGCAGGTGCGCGGCCCGCCGAGGCCCGCAGGTGGCCTGAGCCTGCGCCCTGCCCGCGTTCCCGCCTCCCTCCCGCCTCACCTTCCCGCCGTGTGGCCCCGTCGTGCGGGGTCGGCCCGGAGGGACCCGACGGCCGGCTCGCCGTGAGGTGACCTCGGGGACAGGCAAAGGCGCGGGCCTTCGGGACGCAGAGAATTTTAGAGCCAGGGCTGCGCGTTCTGCGCGGGCGTTGAACGGAAAGAGGAATTAGCCTCAGGAGGAAAAAAGGCTTTTAAAGAAAACTTCGTGAGAGGGCCAGCTGCAGGTATGAGCACGCCAGGAGCCCTCTCGACTTTAACGCCATCTGCTTAGAAGTCGCTGTGCCCGCAAGGTCCCGAGTTCGATCCCCGGTACCGAAAACAAATAAATACCTAACCTCTGTGCCAGGTGACCCAAGCGGAACAAGTGACTGTGCGGGCTGAAGCACACAGACGCAGGATGAGGCAGAGCTCCAGGTGGCGCGGGCTGTCCTGGATGCCACACGCGAGGAATGCCTGAGGCCCAGGACGCTCCCTCGTGCTGCCGTCAGGACTGTGTGTGAGGCGACTGCAACTCCACCGCCACCCGACCACCCGGTCACCCGGAACCAGCGCAGAGAGAACTACAGCTGTTCCGTGTTCCTAACTAAAGCAGGCCCCCTCAGCCCTGGACCTGTGGCCTTTGCGCCAGTTCTGTTCTCAGATGTGGCTGAGTGTGACCTATGTACGATAAGTCCTTTTTTTTTCTTTTTTCTTTTTCTTTTTTCTTTTTTTTTTTTTCCTGTATTTAAAAAACAAGCCCAGTTACTAGAGTTTATAGTCCCAGAATCTCTGAAACACAGATCTCAGACCCCTCTTATTTTTGATTGGCTTGAATGGGTGCTGGTGTGGTTTGGAGGGTGTTTCCTCACATAGCTTGTATCCAGAAAGCTCCTTGTGTCTCACCTTTCCTTATCTTCCTTTTCCCTCCTGGCCAGATGTCCTTCAGGGAAAAAAAAAAAAAAACCTGAGGAGAAAGAGAAATTGTGTCACATCTTAAAAATCAAGGTCCAGATGAGTTTCCTTAATCTTCACTAAATTATTTGACCTTACAGCTTCAGACCATCTGCCTGCCTTGGCACCAACTGTCTGCCCTGATGGGAACCTGGGCTAGTAATTCCCTCTCTAGGCGTGCAATGGACCCTGTGCTCTCCGCTGGCCAACCCTCCACAGTAAGTATTCACAGACCCATTTGGAAAATTGTCCGACTCTTGTGAAGTCTGCTTTTCTAAGAATCTGAGAGTACAGTAAAATATACCTCCAAAGTTGGTGTGGGCAAATCTATGGCACATGTGTTATTTGTTTTGCTAAATTAAGGAACTGAACGCGGGACCTTCTGCTTGTCAGAGGAGTGCTTGTGCCTCTGAGCTATATCTCCATCCCTAAAAGTGTCAGTTTTGCAGGGGCTTTTAAGAGCAGGGTGTGTTCTAGCGGGAGGATGTGACTCAGCAGTACAGCAGTATAAGGCCTACACAGGGCCGGGACTCGATCCATAGCACACATAGACAAAACAAATGAGGTCCATGTGAAGACAGGGACGTTTTCAGGTAATGAGTAATTCAGACTTTGTTTCACTAACTAGGTTTCTTAAGCCATGCAAGTTCAGGTGTTCTCAGTTGCTTTTTTGTGTGAATGGCGATGTACAATATGATTCTATTTGAGTACTCATTTGGAGCCTAGAGTAAAGGTTTGTCATTTTTTTTTTCTGTAAAGGCCAGGTAGTGGATATTTTATGCTTTGTACACCACCAACGGCTGCACATTTTTCTTCTTCTTCTTTTTTTTTTTTTTTTTTTTTTTTTTCCAGAACCAGGAATTGAACTCAGGCCCTTGCACTTGCCAGGGAAACTTATTCCACTGAGCCATCTCCCCAGCCCCCACATTTTTCTTCTTCTCTTACATAACTTCTTTTTCTTTCCAAAAAGGTTTCAGAGCTGGGGAGATAGTTCAGTGGAATAAGCACTTGCCTGACAAGCGCAAGGACCTGAGTTAAATCCCCAGTTCCGCCAAAAAAAAAAAAAAGGTTTCTTAGAGTTCCAGGCATTCCCATTACCCAGTTTCCTCTTTTAGCAGACTTGTAGGAGACACTTGTTACAATCAACAAACTGATTTTAATGCACTGTCATTGATTTAGATGCGTGGCTTAAGCCTTTTCCTAGTGCTCAGCCCACGGTCTTCCTCTGTTCCAGGACAGCGCCCTCCTCTCAGCGGCACATTTCCTCAGAATCCGCGTGCCAGTGCAGTTTCTCAGACTTCATTTTTGATGACCTTGAAAGTGTCTGAGGTGAAGCATTTTGTTAGCTGCTGCTCTCTTTGAATTTGCCCGATATTTTTCTCAAGTTAGAACGGGTGTGTGAGTTTGGGGGAAGATGATCAAAGAGGTAAATTGCCATGCCAGTCACTTGATACTAACGATGCAGAGATTCATGATGGTTCAGCCGGATGGACCAACTGACGGGACCATGTTTGTTGGTTTCCCACATTGTTAAATTACTCCTCCTCCTGCCTTGCATACTATACTCCTTGGATTGGAAGGAAGTCACTGCATGCAGTTGACATTTAGGTAATGAGGAATTATGCCCCTCCTCCTTCTTTGTTTCTTGTTTACGTCCACTTATAAAACCCCCTAAGGATGTAAAAAAATGTTGGGGCCAGGGAGATAACTCAGTAGAATAAGCTCGTGCCTACCAAGTGCAAGGGCCTGAGTTCAATTCCCAGTTCTACAAAAAACAAAAAAGAATGTAAAAACTTTCCTAGCTCTCACCATTTGCAACAGGCCAAGGGCTAGATTCGCCCTGTAGGTTGCTGAGCCTGACCTATGACATCAGAAGGTCACTCAGTGTCTTGGCCTTTTCCTCACTTTCTGAGCTTTCAGAAGAGGACTGTGATGAAGACATTAGGTGTTAATATACCTACAGACCATGAATCCATCCCCAGAGCAGATGTATTCGGCAATACAAACAGTGATGGTTCTGTGGGAATCCCAGTTGGTTAGTGATAAAAGTCAACATCCAGTGGGAAGGTAACAGTATTCCAAGAGGTGCACGTAACAAACCAGAGCTTCATGTAATCTAGAATGGGAATCTCCAGCCTAAGGCCCTTCTTAAAATCTCATTTATAACTCCCCAGGTAAAATGCATACACACTTACCATGTATGGTTGCGAGTATGCTCTTTTGTGTTTTTGGATGTGGCAAGCCTATAGTGCATGGCATGGGTAGGAAGGTTTGTGCTTCAAGAAATTTAGACTCAGGAATCTGGAATCAAAGACTGTCTCCTGGTCCAAAGTTAACACAGTTAGTGTTCATGCTTGTAAGTCGTGCCACTTTTTTGTTGTGAAATACTATATTATGCAACTATAAAGAAGTATGGTTAGAGGGCTGAGGATGTAACTCAGCGTGGGAGTGCTTGTCTAGCACATCTGAGATGCTACTTCAACCCCCAATACCAAAAAAAAAAAATTATAACTAGGGTTATTCATATGAAGGGAAAATGTATGTGACAATACTAATAGTGATTATAAACGAGAAACTTAAATCACTATAAATTCCACTTGAATGAAGGCTTTGTAAGTCCCTTATCCAATGTGTTAATGATTATCCAGTGAGGGAGAAGGGTGTGGCCACAGCTATGGAGCACTTTCTCTGTGCCAGGCGCTCTATTGTTCACCTTGTACATGCTCTGGCTCAGCCTGTGCAAACAGCTTGGCCACACTGCTGCCTTGGGGTGCGTGTGTATTCCTGAGACACCATGAGAGAATGTTGGAAAGACGCCAGTCACATGGTTGTTTGGTTACTGGGCCTTGTATCAGTTCCCCTTTGCTGCTGTAAGATATAATCCCATCTCAGAGACTTCATTCGGAATTAGTGTCCTCTAGTCCCAGGAGTCTGACATGGGTCTCATGGGGCTAAGCTAAGATGTTCAGGCTGTGATCCTTTCAGAGACTCCAGGAGCCATCCTGGTTCCTCTGATCCCCAGCTTCGCAGCTGCCTTCCCCCAGCCCTTCCCTATCTCTGAAGCCAGCTGAGGAGGTCAGGTCTTTCTCCTATGCCTTTACTCTGACCCTGCCTTCTCATTCTATTTATCTTATTCTACTCCTCTCCTAGCTAATTTTAAAAACGTTCATAATTACATTGGGCCAAAAATAATAATAATAATTACATTGGGCCCATGAGATTATTCTGAATACTTTTAGATTGTGTGGTTAAGAATTTAAGTCCAGTGCTCGCTTCGGCAGCACATATACTAAAATTGGAACGATACAGAGAAGATTAGCACGGCCCCTGCGCAAGGATGACACGCAAATTCGTGAAGCAGTCCATATTTTTTTCTGACTTAATGTCTTTTCTTTCAAAAAATTAGCTCAAGTTCCTGCTGCCATCAGAATTACTTCTCTGAAATAAGAAATTATAAACTGGATGCAGTGGTACATACTTGTTGTTCCAGTACTTGGAGGCTGAAGCAGGAGAATTGCTTGAGCCTGGAAGTTCAAAACCAGCCTGAGCCTGATCTTGTCCAAATAAATAAATAAATAAATAAGAAAGAATTTAAGTCCAATAGTCACATTCTCTGAATGAATAGAGGGATTTGTTCTAATAGTGTTTATAAATAGGGTATCATGTCTGCATCTTATACAACAAATAACCACTAGGAAGAGAGTATGCAGTGTATTGATTATTGAAACTGTCCTACCAATTTGATTTGAAACTGTCTCATTGCTATTTGTTTCTCAATAAAATTATGGGGAAAAAAAAAAGAATTTAAGTCCATCTGCCACCTTAATTCTTTTGCAGTGCAACAGAGAATACTCTTAGGGTGTCTTTCTTTCTTATTGTGGAGACAGAATCCCTAACACTCACAAGTTAAAGGAGGAGAGGTTTATTTTGGCTCATAGTATGTAGAGGTTTCAGTTCATAGTTGGCTGGATCTAAGACAGGGTGGGCATGGCAGAGGACAGCTATGGCAAGGCAGGCAGGAAGGAGGAGGGGGATAGATCCTTCCAGGCCACACCCACCATGGCCCACCTCTTCCCACCAGGCTCACCTCAAAAAATCATACCCAGCTACTCCTCTAATGAGCATCACACCCCAGAATCCAATCGCCGGCCCACATCCTCACCTATGAGCTCATGAGGCTTTGGAAAACATCTCATATAAACCACTACGCAGGATGTGAACTAGGACAGGACATTTTTAAGAGACGGTTATTCTGCCTGTCCCAGCTCTATCTGTCCACTCTCGTCAGTGACAAGAAGGTGTTCCCTCACTAAAGCTGGTCCTCCTTCATTGTTTTTCTTTAAACTTGAGGCTTATTGAGACATATATGTTAAAATAATGATGTAGGCCTGCTACAGAAACAAAGACAAGGACCCTAAAGAGCCCACTGGGAATGTTGAAATTCCCAGTAATAGTGCCATTCGGAGATAAGGTCTGCTGTATTTTCATATGTAGATTGCCCGTGCTCCCCTCTATGAATGTGTTCTCTGTCCAGAGTATTAAATCCCACTAATTGACCATGTAAGTAAATCAGAGACTCGCCGCATCTTAAGTTTGTAAAAGGAATCCCTGACAGCTGAGGGTCAGATCACACTGTGAGGAGGGGAGGGTATGCCAGCGTCACTTCTCTGTTGTCGCAGGCTTCACATGTTTATACCTTACAGGATAATAGACACGTTTGAAACTAATCCCATGGCAAAAACCTGTCAAGAAGCAGCCTAGCCAGGCATGGCGGCCCACACCCGTTACTCAGCACTCAGGAGGCTGAGGCAGTAGGAGTGCTAGTTTGAAGCCAGCCTTGACTACATAGTGAGACCCTAACTCAACAGCAAAAAGGAAGGAAGGGAACCTTTCAGAATTAGGCTCTTTGGTATTTTAGTGTGTCTTATTGAGACCATTTGGGTAATCACTGATCTGATGTCTGACAGAAACTGTAGGAGTAACATTACCATGATTACAAATAGAAGTAAGAAATATACCCAGCACGAGGAATAAGACCAAGACACATGATGAGTGAATAAGATGACAGCACTTTAGTATACAAAAATCTCTCATATCAGAGAGAAACCACAACCCTCTGGTCCCTGTTCTCGGTTTGGAATTTTCTCAGATGAGAGTCTTCGAGCTAGATTTTTTTTTTATCTTTCATTTATTTATTTATGTTTGATACTGCATTTTGCTATGCAGCTTAGACTCATGATTTTCCTGTCTCAGCCTCCCCAGCGCTGGGATTACAGGTGTGCCCCACCACCCCCAGTTTTGGGACCAGCATGGCATGGCATGCTGTGCCTGGGATTGAACCGAGATCCTTGCGCTGGCCAGGCAGGCGCTTAGACCGCCAAGCTGTCTTCACAGCCCTTGAGCTAGAGGTTTGGTTGTTTTGGGTTTTGTTTTGGGTTTTTTTGAGCTAGATTTCTAATGTATAGTCATATACCTGCTTTCATACTTACAGATGAAGAGAGAACATCTCAAGCTTACTTGCCTTGGATTCTGGTTTGCTAGCGTTAATAATTAGAAGAAATCTCACACTTAAGATGAGGCTCTATACTGCTGCTTTCTGCTGGTCTAGTGAAAGGAGCAGTTAATGCTCGCATTTTTTTATTTTTTTTTTTTTTCTTTTTACTTTCTAACTTTTTTTTTCTTACCAATTTTGCAGGTTTATATCTGGTAACGCAAACAACTAATTTTGAAGATAATATTGTGCAATACCACAACCACTGTTGAATTCCTATTAGTTTAGTTAAATTTTGTATTGTTTCTAATTTTTTTAAGCTGTTTTATAGTCTTTAAAAAAAATTTTTTTTAAAGATGCCCTGAAAAATGCTTTTAGTTAGGATTGGTTATGTAGACAGCAGGACAGGGAGGTGTGTGCTTAGCATAAGGAAAATAGCACCCTTCAATCCTTTATGTAAATGCATTGAGAAATTTGTGATTTCAATAGTAATAATTAACTTACCTTACATGTTCCATTTAAGAACCCTTTAACCAACATGCTCAGGAACACCAGTGTTCCTGACTCTGGGACTTTCACTTTGGAGATTATTTGCATTGTTTTGTTTGGTTTCACATCCATTAATTTGTGCTTGCTTTGGCAACACCTATACTAATATCCATTAATTCAAAACTCAAAAAAAATTTTTAATTGACAAATTTTAGATACACCCAGTGATCACATTCATCATGGGGAATGTGTACCTGTGCATGGTACAGTTTGATTCTTTTTATTTTCCCCCAACCCCCTCCCCTCCATTAAACATTCCCCATTTGCAAATTTTGTTTCCATTATTCCTTCTCTACTCTTTTTTTTCTTTTCCCTTCCTTCTTTTCCTTCTCTTTCCTCCTTCATTCCCTTTCCCATTTGAACACTTTCGTACCATTTCCCAGTATCTCTTGTCTATTTTCATCCTTATCTGCACTTTTAGCTTCTCACACCAGACAAAAAGTGCAATATTTAAATGTGTATGTCCAATTCATTGCACTTAAAAGTATGGCCTCAACGTAAATGGCATTTATTATTTACCTGTAAGTACCTCAAATTTATCCTTCATAGGAGAGTAGGAGTCCATTGTGTAAATATACCACATCTTCTTTATCCACGCATCCATTGATGAGCATTGGGCTGATTCCAAGATTTAGCTATTGCAAACTGTGTAACTATAAACATGGATGTGAGGACATCAGACTTTTGTCTCAAATCTATATCTCTACAGGTGTGCACCCCCTTGTCTACTGCACATACAGAT
>NW_004524969.1:382684-386907 GCF_000260255.1 Octodon degus | reverse complement strand
CACACACACACACACACACACACATAAATAAATATTTAAAAAAAAATAATTTGTATCTCTTAAAAAAGTTGCATCTCTTGAATGACCAGTGATATTGGACATTTTTTCATATATTTGCCATTTCTACTTCAATATGAGAAGTGTCTATTCATTTCAGATGCCCATTTTAGGATTGGGTCTTTAAATTTAGGAGTCTGATTTTAAGTGTTGCCATTTGTATGAGGAACAGCTGGCAAAAAAAATTTCCACTTTGTGGGTTGTCTTCACTCTGTCGGTTTCTTTTGCTGTGTAAATTCTTTATTGAGCTCCAATTTGTTGATGTTTTTGTATTTCCTTTGTCATAAAATCTTTGCCTACACCTATTTCTTCAACAGTTATACCTAGTCTGTCTTCCAATACACTTAGTGTTACTGTTTTAATATTTAAGTCTTTGATCCATTTTGATTTTATTTTAGTGCTTGGTGAAAAAGATGGATCTAGGTTTAATCTTCAGCATCTGCAATGCCAGTTTTTCCAGCACTATTTATTAAAGAAGCTTTCTTCCATTGAAAGTGTTTGACCTCTTTGTCAAAGATAAGGTGGCTCAGTATGTTTTGAGTTACTTCTGTATCTTCTATTTTGTTATATTGATCGTCAGGGGATTTTGTTTCAGTGTTGGGTTTTTGTTTTTGTTTTGCCAGCATCATTGCTGATTTTATCACAGTCGCTTTGTAGAATAATTTCAAATCCAGGATTGTGATACTTCCTGCCTTGCCTTTGTTGCCCAGCATTTCTTTTGCCATTCTAGGTCTCTTCTGGTTTCAAATGAATTTTAGGATGGTTTTCTCCAATTCTGTGAGGTATGCTGTGGCTATTTTGATTGAGATTGTGTTAAATCTGTACAGAAACTTTGGAAGTTTAGCCATTTTCACTACATTGGTTCTTCCTACCCAAGAACAAGGGATATTTTCCATTTTCTGATATCCTTCTCAGTCTTTTTTTCAGAGTACTATAGTTTTCATTGCATACTTTCCTAAGTATTGCTTTTTTTTTTTTTTTTTTTTTTTTTGCAGAACCGGGGATTGAACTCAGGCCCTAGCGCTTGCCAGGGAAGCGCATATTCCACTGAGCCATCTCCCCAGCCCAGTATTGCATTTTTTTGATGCTATTGTAAATAATGTTATTTCTCTAATCTCTCTCTCTCTCTCTCTCTCTCTCTCTCTCTCTCTCTCTCTCTGTTATTTGTGTACAGGAATGCTGATTCTTTTTTTTTTGCGCCATAGGTTAGGTGCGTATTTATTTTTGGTAGAAATTGCCAAAGAGGTTCTCAAGGTTATCATACCACTTATATTACTGCTAGCAGAGGATGTGAATTCTAGATGTTCACGAGCTTGTCAATGCCTAAATGCTACTGATTCTTGAGTGGTGACTTTGTATTCTGCTCTGCTGCTGAATTTGGCTATTAATCTAGAAGTCTTTTGGAGTTTGGGGGTCTTCCATGTAAAGTATCGTGTTATCTGCAAATACTGATAATTTAACTTCTTCCCTTCCTATCCTTACTCCTCGTATTTCTTTCTCTCATCTACTTGCTCCAGCTAATGTTTCCAGCATATATTGAGTAACCGTAGTGATAGTGGATGTCCTTGTCTTGTTCTTGATTTTACAGTGAAAGCTTTTAGTTTTTGTCCATTATATTGCAATGTTGGCTGGTACTTAGCCATAGAAGACCCTTTCTAAAATTAAGGTGGGGGGGCCTGGCCCTAGCTCAGCTCTTTAAGTGGCTTCCTCCACAAAGCTGTCAGCCTCAGGTTGCTGTGGTTCGATCCCACAACCCTCCAGCTAGCCAAAAGTGAACTGAAGTCATTCGAGGAGAAAAAAAAAAAAAACGTTATGGGCCGGGGAGATGGCTCAGTGGAATAAGTGCTTCCCTGGCAAGCGCAAGGGTCTGAGTTCAATCCCCGGTTCCACCAAAATAAATAAATAAATAAAATAATAAAATTAAGGTAGGGGCCAGGGAGATGGCTCAGTGGAATAAGCGCTTCCCTGGCAAGCGCAAAGATCTGAGTTCAATCCCCGGTTCTGCCAAAAAATAAATAAATAAATAAATAAATAAATAAATAAAGGTAAAAACTATTCCAATTTTCCATAGCGTTTGTGTCACCAATAGGCATTGGACTTTGCCAAATGCTTTTCCTGCATCTACTGGGCTGATCCCCTGGCTTCTGTCCTTGGCTCTGTTAATAAAGTATGTTACATTTATGATTTGCATGTGTTGAGCCATCGCTACATCCCTGGACTACATCCTGCTTGGTCGTGGCGCATAATCTCTTTTTTTTTTTTTCCTTCAGAACTGGGGATTGAACGCAGGCCCTTGTATTTGCCAGGGAAGCACTTATTCCACTGAGCCATCTCCGCAGCCCGTAATCTTGATGATTTGCTGCATTCTGTTTTCCAGTGCCTTGTGTGGATTTTTGTGTCTATGTTTAATAGGGAGACTGGCCTCTCGTTCTCTCTGTCTCTTAGTTGAGTTGGTTTCTTCCCTGGTTTTGGTATCAGGTCAGTGCTATCTTCCAAGAATGAATTTGAGAATGTCAATTCACTTTCAGTTTCATTAAAGACTTTGAAATATAGTAGTGTTAGGTCTTCTCTAAATTTCTTGTAGAATGCAGCAGTGGCTCCATCAGGACCTGGCCCCTTTTTCGTTGACAATTGCTATGGTTTGTGTTTAGATGTCCCCCCAAAGCCACATGTAGTTTTATATGGGGCTTTTTCAGGGGTGGTTAGAGTGTATGGTTGATTTGTGGTGCAACGGTAGGACTAAGGGTATGTGAGAACAAAAGCAGGCCACGGACTGGTTTGGCGAGACGCCAATCCTGTTCCCTAGACAGAGTATAAAATGGGTAAAATGATGCTATTAAGGTCCCTTGGTGCTTTTGCTGCCTTGTGGGCACATGAACTGTTCTGCTCTGCCCCTCATCATGAGCCAGCCTGCCTTGCAGCCAGCCAACTATGGACTGAAACCTCTACAAACTGTAAACTGAACAAACCTTTCCTCCCTTACCTTTGAGCATTGGGTATTTCATCTCAACCACAAGAAAAGTAACCAAGAGAGTACATTTTTAATGGCATTATCAATTTCACTGGCTAATATTGAGTTATTCAGAATATTTATATCTGGGCCAGCAAGATAGCTCAGCAGACTAAGCACCTGCTTAGGCAAGCGCAGGGGGCCCAGGGTTCAATCCCCGGTCCCGCACGCCACACTGGCCCCAGCCCCGGGGCAAGCTGAGCCAGTGAACGAGTCTGGGCGTCGCGGCACACACCTGTGATCCCCGCTGCTGAGGAGGCTGAAAGCAGTGAGACTCTGTACCAAATACATAAAATGAAAGGAAAAAAAATGTATCTTTTGATTTGATTTTGGTAATTCATATGTATCTAGGAATCTATTTGTTCCTTATTTTCCATCTTATTAGAGGCCAGGGAGACAGCTCAGTGGCATAAGCTCCTGACTGGCATGAGCAAGGTCCAGAGTTCGCTCCTCAGTACCACAAAAAAAACATTATATTAAAATACAGTTTCTCCAAATAGCTATTAATATTCTTCTGGATTTCTACAAGATCCATTGTGATTTCAACCCTTTTATTCCTAGTTACATGGTTTTAAGTCTTTACTTTTTTTGGTAAGTTTGACTAAGGATTTTTCAATTTAATTTAATCTCCAAATAACCAACTCTCAGATTCATTGATTCTTTATTGTTTCTGTGGTGTTCATTGCAGTAACTTCTGCTCTGATGTTTATAACATCTTCCTCTTCTTTCTTTCCTTCCTGCTCTGATATTAATTCTTTCTCCAAAGTATTTATAACTTTGAATTTTACTTGCTGTTCTTTTTTCTAAAAGTTTAAGGTTCAACATTAGGTTGTTTGTCTGTGCTCAGTTTTCCTGATATGGGAACTTACCGCTCTAAATTTCCTTCATAGGACTGTGTGGTAGGGTTTCACTAGAGGAACAGATATAATACGAGGAACAGATGGAGCACAAGATGTACAAATCTATAAGAAATTACAAGATTGGCTTACGACGGTCAGCCATAGCGTCGGACGAGGAAGCGTGCAGAGGGCGTCTGCACACCTGAGACTGAAGGATTCAGTCCAAGGCCCGAAGCTCACTGCAGTGTTTTGTGTAGGGCTCTATCAGTCGGCTGATGGATCTGTGACAGAAGGCTGCAGAATCTGTGACAGAAAAC